>NW_007748322.1:2566-3235 GCF_000696425.1 Galeopterus variegatus
GAAATTTCAAAGTATTTGGCTTCCTCTGAGATTCCATGTATTTTATTTTATGCACTTTCAAGTTTTTAAACATGATTCTGAGTATGGGTCCATAGATTTTACCAGACTACCAGTGGGGTTCATGGCATGAAACAGATACAGATTAAGAAGCCCTGGTTTAATGAGATCCATCCTCCTGAGAAGGTCACTGTGGTTATCAAGAAACATTTTTTTTTCTCTGTAGCTCAAGTTTGAAAGTTTTCACATAATTCTTGTGGACAAACTCTTCTAAAGGAACATGAAGCAGTCTAGGTTCACTTGCACAAGGTGGCTTTGTGTGTTAAATGCTTTTACCAGTGCTGGGAATATTAGCTGATAGGACAGGATCTGGCAAGATCCTTGCCTTCTTTAGGGTAGTAGACACTCAATACAAACCTGTCTTTGGGGGTTGCTTTCTTTTTGGCAATTACCTAGACATNAACTAAATTTAGCATTTACTTCTATTATGAATCTAGGCAACAAACCATGGCAATATTAGCAGTCCTTGAGACCCTTGCCACCAAGAGAAGTCACAGATTAATTTTGTCTCAGTTACAGTTGTTGCAGCTAAATCAAAACATCAGCTTTGTTCATGACCACTTTAAAATTATGCTAGTTATTAGTCTTGCCCACTAGACCTTGCCATTAATG
>NW_007748322.1:5764-6075 GCF_000696425.1 Galeopterus variegatus
GGAGAGAGGAAGAGGGAGGGATGGCAGAGTTCGCGGATCCACCCTAGCGCTCTCAGGGTGGTGGGAGGCTGGTCTGGAGAGGAGCTTAGGAGAGTGACATATCCAGGGACTCTGCTCCTGTAGGACCCTTCCAGGCCTGGGAGGTGGTGAGGATGGGAGCCTCGGGGCAGCTGTTGGGTTGTCCTCCCTGGAGGAAGGAGCTTGTGCCAGTGCTGCATGTCCAGGCAAGGGCGGTCTGCCCCTGACCCAGCTGCCTTTAAGGAGCACGACTCTGCAGATAAAATGATTCCCACTTCCCATGATGACAGTCC
>NW_007748322.1:8141-9382 GCF_000696425.1 Galeopterus variegatus
ATGTTTGTCCAAACCCACAGAATGTGCAGCACCCAGAGTGAGCCCCAGTGTAGACTAGGACCTTAGCTGATGATAATGTGTCAATATTGGATTGTCAGTTGCAACAAAAGCTCCACCTCATGCCAGTTGCTGTAACAGGGGAACTGGCCGGGAGGTGAGGGGTACATGGGAACTCTCTGTACTTTCTGTGCCTGAAACTGCTCGAAAAGTAAAGTCTATTATGCATGGAAGACAAAACAATAACAATGAATAGCATTTACTGAAGTTTCAAAGGAAAACGCCTTCCTCTAGTGCATGGGTTCACTTTGGTTCAAGAATGCGTTGATTAGTTGTGTTGAACTTTCAGAAGGAGAGAATAGAACTGAGGCCACCAGAGGTGGGAAAGGGAGAGAAGGGGGGGTGGTTAGCAAGAAACGAGTAAAGAGCCACAGAAAACGATTGCATTGTGTCGTGTTGAATGTACTAACTATCCTGATGGGAGCATCACATGTCACACACAGGTACTGATATTCAATGCTGTGCCCCACAGACATGTACAATCAACTATGTTCCGATTAAAAAAGAAAGCATTATTCACAGTAGCCAAAAAGTGGAGACACCCCCAGCTGGACTCATCAGCTGATAAAAGGATGAACACAATGGGGTGTATCAGCCTTAAAAAGGAATGATGTCCTGATTCCACATGGAGGAGCCTGAAAACACCACGCTCAGTGAGAGAGACCGGACACGAAAGGTCACACAGTGTATGATTCCAGGTATATGACATGTCCAGAACAGACAAGCCCATAGAGACAGAGATAGTGATTCAGGGGCTGGGGATAGGGCAGAGTGAGGTGACAGCTAAGGGGTCCAGCATTTCTCTGGGGGTGATGAACATGTCCCAAAATTGATGGCGATGATGGTTGCACAAACTTGTGAATGTACTAAATGCATGGTATACTCGAAAAGGGTGAATATGGTACGTGAATGTATCTCGATAAAGCTACTAAAGACGGGAGAAAGGAGGAAGCCGCGGCAAGCTCTTCACACGTCCAGGTCACCTCTGTGTAGAGATGGGGACAAGGATAGAGAACAAGGAAAGATCGATTTTCTAGTCTGGGATAAATGCATGGAACGTGGACCAGCAGCTGCCCCACGAGCCGGCCAGGACAGCAGGGGACAGGTTGTCTCTGCGGCCTCGCCACACGCATGGGTGGGAGCTGCCACCCCCGAGCGCCCGGCCCTGCTGGAGGCCCTGCAGC
>NW_007748322.1:11731-11934 GCF_000696425.1 Galeopterus variegatus
GAGAACCGGTCTCCACATGGGATCTGAACCCTCAGCGGGAGCACCGCTGCACTCCCAAGCGGCGCACTCTCCAGTGCGCCACCAGGCCAGCCCCCCCTATGTTTTCTTTAAGGAGTTTTATTGTTTCAGGGTGTGAGGCGACGGAGAGAGGAAGAGGGAGGGATGGCAGAGTTCGCGGATCCACCCTAGCGCTCTCAGGGTGG
>NW_007748323.1:0-577 GCF_000696425.1 Galeopterus variegatus
GGCCCTGGTCAAGGTCCTCTCTGGGCCTCCCACCTTCCCCCCGGTATTGCGGCCCCCTGTGTGGTTGAGTTATCTCCCACACCAGGGCATGAGCCTCCCGGGGGAGGATCCCACAGCACACAGTTCCTCTTTGAATCTTCCCGGCATGAGCCAGCTCGGCACCCTCAGGCCAGCTCTTCGGCAGGATCAAGTGGGCTCGGGGGCACCCCGGTCACCCCTCTCCCAACCAGAAATCAGTCTGGGATTTTTCCAAACTGAAGGCCACAGAGATGGTATCTGCCTCCCGGAAGCAGGGAGTTTACCTGGGGCCGAGGCCCCAGGTGTGGTGGAGTGACAGTCTGGCCGGGATCCTCTTCCCTGCCCTCCCCACGCTGGCCGGGGGCTCCCCACGCCACCAGCCCCGCAAGACATCCGCGGGAGGAGTGGGATTGGTGGCCGCTCCACAGGCCCCGGGGGGCCCTGCGCTGAGGCCCACAACTGGCATGGCTCAGTGAGGAGCTGCACCAAGCGAAGATGGCTGGCTTGCCCGATCTGAGCCAGCCAGCTCCCCCCCCCCCCCGGAGAAAATGGAGGCAGC
>NW_007748323.1:1542-11934 GCF_000696425.1 Galeopterus variegatus
TTCATTGTAGATTAGTTGATCAGTGATTTATTTGTTTTTTGTTGCTCTTGGAAATGCAAATAGTACTCTGGCAGCGCAGCGCACACTTCACAGGCTCTCTCTGTCCTCTGGCACGCTCACTCCAGACCCGTCGCCATCTTGCTCTCAATCTGTAGTGCCTTTTATGATTAAAATATTTAGATATTCAAATTACTTTTAACTTGTCAAATACCATGATATGAGACATGTTATTGCATTTGGGTGATCTGATTCTAGGGTTTGCCATGCCTGGCTTACTAAGAACCTGGGAAGGTTCCAGAAGGACAAAAATAGGGGAAAGTTGGCAGGCAGTTGGCAATGAGATTCCTGGAAGAATCAGATACCACAATGAGAAAATGTGCTACAGTAAAGGGTCACTTCTCTCTATAGTTTTTGGTTAAGTGATCTGTGCCAAAAGTAAATCCGATGTCGTCACTCACCCCCTACCCTCGATATATCCTCTTCTCCATCATCAGACTTTTGATGACTTTCCACTGTTGTTAGGATAAAAGCAATATTCTTGCCAGGGTCTACAAGACTGGGTATGGTCTGTTCCTACCTTTCCTCCTGGGCCATCTTACCATCATCTCCCTTACGTTCTGGGTTCCAGTCTTTTCCTCTCACACATGCCCCTCCATGACGCCACAGGGCCTTTACACATGTGCTTCCCTCTGCCTCTGAGATTTTCCCTCTTTCCACCTCCTCATGCCCAGCACAGTGCCTGGCACCTGGGAAACCCAAATAAGTGTTTGTTGGAAGGATAAATGAGTGAAGCCTTGGGTGACAATTCTGCTTTATTTGGATTGGGTTTGATTCGACCAAAACATTATCAAATAGAGAAACCAGTGGTCATGAACTGGAAGCCAGAAGACCCCTAGACTGTTCCTGACCAGCATGCATGTGTTCTTTGGCTGCCCTTCCTCCACAGCCTCCTTCATTGTGTACAACAAGCCTGGCTCCATAGACATCGATTCATACAACAAGCCTTGCCCCATAGTCATCCATTTGTAACCCCAAGCATAAACATGCTGCCTACTGAAACTTTGGTTCAAATATTTGGCTTCAATCAGTTATAATTTAATTGACTTTGATGGAAATGCAGGAGGCAATAGCCCATACTTTCCACCAATGCTTGTTCATTTTTTAGAAAAATCACAAAACACTGTCCTTAAAAGCTCCATGTTTTTCTAAATAAACAGTGACCTTCCCAGAATACCCAACTACTAAGTGGCAGAGCTGTCATTTGACTCCCAGCTGAGCATTCTTTCTCCACACCATCCCCAGAGTCAGTGGTGTTTATGTGTATTTAATGGCTTTGGAAGTGTGTTTTTCTAGTTATTAAGTATGTTATTTTGGTTATTCATGCAATTAATGTGTACAAAATCAAGCCTAGTTTTATGACTGTTTTGTCCAAAATTGCTCCACAGCTTGATTGACAAGAGGAGAGAAAACCCTCCTCTCCCACCTAATAGACATTGTGTTCCCATTTTCCATTAATATGGCAGTTAGGAGAGAAGGCATCTAAAGTGACCCTTTGAATCAACCCTTTGAATAAGGGGCTTTGGCAAGCAGTGTGTGGGGATTTCATCTCTCCTGCCTCCAGATGGGGGCTAACTGTGAAGTGTAGCTAAGAAAAGTCTTCTCAGTCGAGCCTTTGGTGTGCAGCCACTGCAGGTATTAATAGTTGTTGCCCCTGCTTATCTGATAAATCACATTTCTCTTCAATTTAGTTTCATCTAAACTAATGAAGCCATAATCTTTGTGAATAGCTATGAGAATGAAACCTAATATCATGGTTCCCTGGAATGTCATCGACATTGCGCTCCGGGTACCCTGTTATTAAAGTTTTCAGGGCTTTCTCAGCCTCCCATGAACATTCTTTGGCCCAAATCATCTGTGGTCACCTAGAGACTACCTTCCTTGCTCATTTCCAGAACTCAGACTTCAGGCAAAAGATACCCCCAGGCACCAGGTTGAAGCGTTGTATTTTTTTTTTTTTTTAGTGCAGTTCAAAATTGATATCATTTTAACCTGGAAAACTACACAGAAGTAACTTATTAATAGTTTCTACTGTGTCTAAGAGATGCAAAAACTACCCATCATAACAGTTAAGTCAGAAGAGCCAACTGTTAAAGCCAGGTTCTTTCACTGAAATGAGAAATAATTTTACCAAAATTGGTGTTAATTTGGTACAGATGTGACTAAATATAAGTGGTCCCCATTAAGATGTACTTAGTGCTTTTTATCTACTTCATTCAACTAAATTATACCTACCAAAATTGGTGTTAATTTGGTACAGATGTGACTAAATTTAAGTGGTCCCCATTAAGATGTACTTAGTGCTTTTTATCTACTTCATTCAACTAAATTATACTGATGTGCTAAATTATACTGAAAGATTTCTCCAATGTTGACCTACCTTTAATTCCTGATGTGAACCCTACTTGATTGTAATAAATTATTTTTAATATAATGTTATTTTCCATTAGCTAGTATTAATTTAGGCCTTTTTTTTTTTTTTTGCATATACAATTGTGAGAGACATTGGTGTATCTACCCCTTAAAAATCTCCTGTAACAAACCTGTAAACCTATTTTGACCAAGACTATTTTGTGGACCGAAGCTTTTGTGAGTAAAAGAAGTAGAAAAAATGATTCTTGCCTTAATTCAAAGAATTGAGATAATATTCCATCACTACAGTAATTAAAACAAAGTGAGCCTTTATTAATACTATGTAAGTGGACTACAGAATTACCTACTCAATAAATATGTAACAAAAATGACCAGAACATACCAGTAGAGTGGCTTGCACCCAGGAACAAGCTCTTCCACAGGGACAACAATGACCCTGAAAGAGATAGTGCATAAATAGTTTGAGACAATGGGCTCAGTAAATCCACTATTTTCATAATACAAACTACAGAAAGAAAAGACTGGCAAAATGTTCTTGGCAGTTGGATAACAATGTGATAAAGATACAAAAATGAATACTATATGGACAGTGCCCTCAAGAAATACAGTCCAAAAATGATAATGACCTGACACTGCTGTTACACGTATGGAACTTAACAAGTCGCTTTATCATTCGGGACCTCTCATTTCCCTTATCTGAGCCCCAGCAGCCAGACATTTCTAATAACAATCCTGCCAGTTCCCATTTAATGAGTGCTTACTTTGTGCCAGACACTGCATTTGAAGCCTGCTTTATCTCATTTGCACCCATGAGCTTATTAACATGTTTTAGCTCATTAAATCAACACGATTCTTTGAGTAGTTATGTTGTAATCACAATTTTGCATGTGAAGTAATTGAGGTTCAAAGAGACTAAATAACCCAGGATTTGAACCCAGGATGTTTGACCCCTGAGTCAAAAAACTATCTTCACCCATGCCCTGTGCTGGGATGAGCTCAAGGTCATGGGGGTGAAGGGAGAAATAGGTGGATGCAGAGGCAAAGAGGGGGGGAGTAGTGATTGATGTCTGGTTGCAAGATGTCAGGGAGACGGAGCATTAACTTACATCAAATGAGGTTCAAAAAATACCTGCAGACCTCACCTTTAAATCTTGATGGTGGAAGCTACTGCCTAGAGGTCACTTCCGGCAGGATCTTGACCTCATTACAGGAGAGGCATCCTGCTCTAGCTTTCAGCAGCTTCTTTAATGAGAAGTGGAAAGGATACGGATACTTTGGAAAAAGGATCATAGAAAGTTTGGCTTCTAGAGGCAGTTGTTTCGGAATGTTTCACGAGGGAAAAAAGCACCGGGGAACATCCCTGATTCTTTATAGGTGTCACCTCATTTATTTTGCTTGTTTGCTTATACCCTGCCTCGTTCCTGAAAGACGGTATAGTTGATTATCTTGTCTCATTCCCATGACAATCCTTAGATGCATCCCCATACTACGGATGAAGAGACTAAGGCACAGAAGCCCTAAGTAACTAGCCAAGGTTACTTGGACAGAAGAGTTATCTGACTGGGCTCAAAGCCTTGCATCTTCCAGCACCATCCTGCTTCCAAACGTATCACTCCACCATTGTGAAAACTGCCATACAACTTGATGAAAAATGCCACACTTTAATATCCAAGTTTTGTTATCTTCTGGGAGAAAAAGGAGTATATTTTTCTCTGATTTTCTAGGTTGTTGTGCTAGTTAGACCACATTTGGGAGTCTGCAGTCGATGAAATTATGGGCACTTCTTTTTATTTTTTAGCCATAATTGCATTCCATGTCTTAAAATGCAGGAAATCATCATCACCAGGCAGACCAGTGATAATTGCCAAACATTAGGGTGAGAATGTGGTGGTTGGTAAATATCAAACTGTGTTCTTCTCTGCAGATTGTGTGTGCTCTTACACATGAAGACAAGCTTGTTAATGATTTTCTATAAATAAGTTCTAGCTTATAATTGTTGTTCCAGCAACACCGGCTGAAATGTGATCTCCCCTCAAATACAAAACACCTTTCCTTTTCTCTTTACTCTCCTGTGGAAAGAAAATGTTTGTAAACTCAAAAGTGAAGTGGTCCAGGGTCACTATTAACATTTGGCTGTTTGACCTCAGATGAGTTGCTTAACCTCTCTGTGCCTTTGTTTCATCCTTTGCCTATTTCAGGAACAAACGGGATAATATATGTGAATATGGAATATATAGCATTCATCTCTGAACTCCTGCGGTCTGACATAGGGTGGGCACTTAGGATCCAAGTATTGACTGGAATTAAACTCGTTTGAGTTGAGTATGTCTTGAAATATTTAAAAGACTATGAAAATGTGACAAATCGTAAAGGGAAGGGAGAGGTTCATGCTTAGGTTCTCTCGATGTATATTTTCCTCCTGTCTATGTAGAAAACTTGCTGGAAAATGTATGCCTTGGAAGTTCTCTATTCCTCTCTCAATATAAACTAGCAGGGGTGGGCAACTACAGCCACAGACCAAATGCAGCCCACAGCATGTTTTCGTAAATGAATTTTTATTGGAAGCCTGCCACACCTGTCCTTTTATATTTTGTCAATGGCTGTGTTCATACTACAAAAGCAGAGTTGAGTAGTTGTTATAGTTATAGCATAGATGACAGAACCTATATAACCCACATAGATAAAAATATTTACTGTTGGACGCTTTAAAGAAAAAGTCTGCTGACCTCTGAATTATAGTATGAGCCCTGGGGGTGCATTTCTCTCTAAAAGCTGTCACATGGTCCAGTGCCTGGAGCACAGAGCGTGCTCCCCAGTAGGTAGCCCCTGCTACAAGTGTCTGTGGGAGAATAGACACAGTCAGGATCCATAAGAGGGGGCTGCACATACCTCACCCCTATTTCTGCAGGAGATGAAGGCTCTATTATCTATTGCTTTCATAATAAATATAGGGTAACAACAGCAACCATAATAGTGGCTAATTATTGAGTGCTTACTACATTCCAGGCCCTGGGCTAAATGCCTTATATATTCTGCCTCATTAAATCATCCTCACGGTTCAATGGAGGGGTTAGTATTACTCCTATTCATAGATGAGAGTCTTGGCCTGCCCAAGGGTACCCAGTGGTGAAGCCAGGCTTTGCAATTCTCATAGCCCAATGTGATATTGTGTGTCTCGGTTCCCATTAGGGATACCCTTCAGGAGTCCAGACTGTTCCTAGCCAGTCTGGATTGTATGAATGACCATACAATCATGTGCAAGAAATAACTTCTCTCTGATCCTCAGTTTCTTCATTTTTAAAAGAAGTGGGCTGGCCTCAGTTTTCTCAAAGTCCTCTTCTAGGATTAAGACTCTGAGATGCAGACTTGGTATTTATTCAGCAAATACTTGCCAACACCTCCTCTGAGACAAATTCCATGACAGGCACCAGGGATATGATGATGGATATCCATGCCCTTGAGGTGTTTACCCAAAGTAGAGACAGACTCAAAGAGAATCATTTCAAAACAGCATGGTGCTTGAATGTGTGCTCTATAGTCATAGAAACTGGGCACGATCCCAGCTCTACCACTTCCTTGGGCAATCAATCTCTCAGATGACTGATGTCCCCATGACTCAAATGGAAATAATGGCACCAAACTCGTGGAATTTTTTTGAGAATTAAATGAGATGATGTGACTGCTGGCATCATCTCTGGCACAAAGTGCTCCACAAATGTTGGCAATGATTATCAACAACTGATTATGGTGACTAATTTTGACAATGATATTCAGCAGTCATGTGGCTGTATCAGTTGTCTTGGGTCACACAACTAAGAAGACCAAGAAATCCCATGATATGCTGTCTGCAGACTGGAGAACCAGGAAGCCAATGATGTCATTCCCAGTCCAAGGCCAAAGGCCAGAGAATCATGGGATCAGGGGGCAGGGATTTGCTGGTGTTAAATCCTGGATTCAAAGTCTGAAGGCTCAAGAACTGTCCTAGGGCAGGAAAAAATGGATATCCCAGCCCAAGAAGAGAGAGTAAATTCACCCTCCCTCCATTTTTTCGTTCTCTTCAGGCCCTCAGCAGATCAGCTGCCCACATTGGTAAGGGCGGATCTTCTTTACTCAGTCTGAGGATTCAAATGCTAATCTCTTGCAGAAACTACCTCACAGACACACCCAGAAATAATGTTTTGCCAGCTATATGGGCATCCTTTAGTCCAGCCAAGTTGACACATAAAATTAACCGTCACAAACTTGCCTCCTTGATGAGAGTGCCATGGGATCAGAGAGGAGCTTGATGCAAATTGTCAGTGGTTCGTGGAAGGTGTCCTGGAGAAGATGAGGCCAGAGCTGAGCTGTGAGGTAAAGAAGGGTAGGCAATGCCTCCCGTGTCTCCACTTTGCCCTCTTCAGCTGCCAGAAGGATCTTTCAAAAATGCACATCAGCTCAATGGATTTCTTTTTTTATGCCAGTAACTTCCTGTTGTGCTTGGAATGAAATCGAAGCTCCTCACCCTGGTCTGCAAAGCCCTGCATGAGCTGGTCCCACCTTGACTCCTCCACCATTGTCAGCAGCTTCTCCCTACCCCAGACTCTGCTTGGTCGTGCTCTCTGTGAGCGATGTGCCTCCCAGTGATCTTCCCATGCGGGACTCCTCCCCACCATCGGGACTCAGCTCCAATGTCACCTCTCCACAAAGGCCTTCACCAACTACTCTGACTAATATCGCTCCCACTTCCACACCCCTCCCATTCTGTCCACTACTGAATTTCACTTTGTAAGCCAAAATCTTGTTTTGTTTCCTTCAAAGCACTTGCCACTGTCTAAAACTATCTCTGTGAAGGCAAGGACTTTATCAGTCTTATTCTAACTGGCCTCAGCAAATAGTTGACTCTCAGAGATTTTTTGAATGAATGAATTCCAGGCCAATATAAAGGACTGAGGTGAGGCAGCATTTCTGGGAGGAGAACAGAAAATTCAAGCTCGTGCCACACAAGGACAAGTCACATCAGGTTATGGAGGACTTAGATACAAAGAATGTGCCATATCTTGGCACCTGCCATGTCTGAGTGTCAGGAAAAGACAAATAATATCTTATTTCTTCTTCTAAAACTGCCGTTTCTCAGTCTTGCATGACCAGAAATCTATTCTAGGAGGACACCCATTAAAAACTAATAAAAGATCAAGATTATAAAATAATTTCCAGTAATCCAGATTTAGCTCTTTCACATGGTAATTTCAACTAGGCTAGCAGAAGCCCTTGATGCATCTCTTTAATAAATAGCTAAACTGGGTGTTTAATTAACATGCCATCATCAGCCCCTGAAGAGTTTGCTCCTGTAAGCAGTTTTAACACTGTGCCTGTAGTCTTCATTGCCTCGCACACCTGCTTAGAAGGCTGCAATCACTTACTGACTCCTTGTTCGTGTTAGACACTCTGATTACCTCTAGTAAGCCCCACAGTTTGGGCTCAGTTAAACTACAGCTTAGAGCCCATTCAAGTTATTCAAAGTTCTGTCTTTGTAAGGTCTGGATTTAAAAGTGTCACCTATAAATAGTGAGAAGTAATCCACAGGCATCACTTTTAGAGCCCACCTGCCAATCTGATACTCCCTCTCTAGGAAAATGTGATTTCACATTGCTGCTCCCCAAGCCCAGTTTCATGGCAGAACAAGCAGAGAACCCTCTTCCCCAGACCTGCCCACACCTGGGCATGTTGTAAGAGGTTAGTGGATACTGGGTTGGCACCACTGTGCCTGGCTGGGAGGAACAAAGACAACAGCTGCAGGGACTGTAAGAGCCAGTGACAGAGACCTGGGGGTAGGTGGAAGGAACACACTACTGCTGGTGCATGAACTGGTGCAGGCCCCAGGTTATCTTTCCCTTGTCTCTTTGATGCCTAAACTGTGTTCTGACAGATGAAAACAAAAAGCCCGGCCACTGCCCAGCTGTCTCCTGGGCTCTTCTGGTGCTTTTGACTGTTCTATGGCCTGGGAAATCTCTTGGTGCCTCCTCACCACACACACATACACCTTCTACAAACTGTAAAGTCCTATGGAGAGCATCTCTGCCTCAATGGCCACCCCCTGATATTACACCTGGTCCGCCTCCAGTTTCTCCTTGCTGATGATCTCATTCCCCTGCTCAAAGCCCTTTCTCAGCTGATATTCCAGGCCTCCTATGATCTGGACTCAACCTATCTTCCAGCATACACGATGCACATACCCCTTAACCCAGCAAAACTAAAATGGAGAGGAGGGCAACAGCCAGACAAAATAGGGCTCTGCTAACCAGCCCAGAGTATCTGGTAAACCAGTGCTTCTCAAACTTTAATGTGTGTTCGAATCCCTGGGAATGTGGTAAAAATGAACATCTTGATTCAGGAGGCCCAGGGTCAGACTCCAAATTCTGCATTTCTAATAAGCTTCCAAATGCTGTGGCTGCTGCTTTTCCCTAGACCACACATTGAGCAGCAAAGCACTATGTCATCTTATCGACATCTGATTGGGGATGGTAAACGGACAGAAAATGCTGTATAGCCTATAAAATCATCATTGTCGTAGATCTAAAGGTCAATTTCATAGTTTCAACCTAACACAGCAGGCATTCCATCAATCAACTCCTAAAGGAAACCGAAGCTCATAGTATCAGAATCCTAGCCAACTCATCTGGGAACAAAGAGGAGGCAAGACTTCAGGTCAAAATTCTAAATGTGTTAACTTAAAGCAGAACATAGCCTCAGCCCTATACTCACCATCCCCCTTCTCGCAGCCCCAGTCCCTTACAGAATCCCACCTTATAGGGCCACCCGTGACCCAGGAAACATCCTCCTGCCTTTTTCTGTCTTGCAAGTTGGAGAGAAGGTGCTCTCCACTGGATTGCCTTCACTTCCCTGCTCTAGTGTTCAGAACATGCTGCAATTTGGGGGTATGTCTTGAAGCACTGGCACATCCCCAGGTGGTTTTGTAGGTCACCTGGAGCCGGTGGGAAGAACTTAGCAGATGGCAGGATGTGTTTCGTTCTCATTAAGAAGCTTACTCAGCACTGGAAAGAAGGTGTGTTGAGTCTGTGAGAACTCCACAGCCCCTGGTTCTTCCACCTGGCCACACTTCTCCACCTGCAAAAAGTCCTGGTTGCATGGGGGGACGAGAGAGAGGGGACTGACAAGCACAGGCCTGAGGGAGCCCTGCACAGGCTGAGCATTCTTCAGCCCCTGCCTGTGGCTGCCCTTCTGACAGCAAAGTAGCTGCTGTACAACCATCTGCCTCTACTGGCAACACTCACAGTGAAAAAGCAACAAGCAAATAGGACATTTCAAGAGCAGCAATAACGCGTGCTCCCTCTATGAGAAGTTTCACTGACTCGGGATGTTCAGGGTATTTGCAGATTCAAAGTACCATTCGTCTCAGTGGACATTGATGGGATATTGATTCTATTGATTAGTTTCCACTGGTTCTCAACTCCAGCTGCCCTCTAGCTGGAAAGCATTTAACAAAAACCAGTTCCAGTTCCCACCCCAAGTCAATTACATCAGAATTGGAGGGGAGGGTGGGCAGGCATAGCTGTGCTTTAAAATCACCTAGGTGATCTGGATGCACAGTGAAGGTTGTAAACCACTGTGTTAGAGATGGTTTTTCAAAAGTTAATGAAAGAGGTCCTTATTTTGATCACTGACTTTCTCAGTTTCTAAAACTTGACCTCCTTTTTGAATGCAATGCAGGATATTGGCAATAATGAATACTCTCTTATACTTTCATAGTCACAAATCACTTCTACGTGCATTACCTTTATTAGACTCTCAAATCAGCCTGTGAAAAACACTAACACCATTACAGAAAGATACATGATGTGCTTGTTTGCTGTGACATTGTTTGTAAGAGACACAAAAAAATGGAAACAGGGCCGGCCCGGTGGCACACTGGATAGTGCGCCGCTTGGGAAGCGCGGCGGCGCTCCCGCCCGAGGGTTCGGATCC
>NW_007748324.1:0-827 GCF_000696425.1 Galeopterus variegatus
TTTCACATACAAGTTTGTTTGGAGGTGGTGATCAGGGACATAGTATTTTCACTAAATTAGGGTGGAGCTTTGCAAGAAATTAGTGTGAAAGAGGAAAAAAGAAACAGGCTTCCTAAAGATGGAACATTTTAGCCTCGGTGCCTTGTAGTACTGAACAAGTTCTGAGAGATGCCCCGCTCTGCTCCAGTGCTTCCCAGCATTATGTGCATTTGAGTAAGAGTCCCAGTCTCCTCTCTCCAGAGTCTGAATATAGATCTGGAATGCCCTGGGAGTTAGCATTTTTAAGAGGATCTCTAGTGATCATCTTTAGTGATCTTGAAACAGGTGGTTCAAGGACCTATCTGTCCCTTCCCTCTCCCCTGACTGAGACACTTGCTGCTTGCGTCTGTGAGTCAATTTGTGATTTAAAAACAACAACAAAAACCTCTGCTCCTGGACGGCCCGGCTCCGAGGGCCACCACCAGCAGAGTGGGCCTGATTTTCCTGGGAGAGAAAGAAGTGACAGCCGCAGAGCCCTTGACCATCTCGGTGTCTAGGCTTGAATGTCCCGCCACTCCCAGCCTCTGCGGGTCACCCCCAGACTGGCGCTGTCTTAGTGAGCTAAGGCTGGTGTCTGCCCTGTGCTGGCTCATTCAGGAGCCACTGGAATGATCAATGAGCCATGCAGCTGGGCCTTCCTCTGGCCGCCGGTGAATCAGCCGCCTGTTCTCATCTCCACCAGGCAGGAAGCACTCGAGCGAACCCAGCCAGAGCTGACTCGCGTCTGGCGAACAGCTTCTTTGTGTCATGAATTGACCTTGATCCCATACATTTTTTATACATGAGTA
>NW_007748324.1:5764-9856 GCF_000696425.1 Galeopterus variegatus
AGATTTATCCCTGAAATTTATTGTTAACATTTAATAATCTTTTCTGTGAACTTGTCCACAGTAAAGTCAGGAGCCAAATAAGGATCCCTGTTATCACCACTTCTAGTCAACATTGTGTGAAGGTCGTAGTCAATGCAATAAGGCAAGAAAGAAAGAAAGAAAGAGGAAACAGATTATCTGCAGATGATATGATTGTCTAATGGAAATTTCAGACATTCCAGACAGCTGTTAACATCAGTATGAGAATTTAGCAAGATTGCTGGGTATAAATTCATATCAGAAAATCAATAGCAATATTGTACAGCAGGAACAATAATTAGGAAGATATAATTTTTAGAAATTCCATTTACAATAGAAAAATAAAGGTATCTGGTAACAAATCTACAAGATATGCAAAATATTTTTGGAGAGGTATAAAAATCATTTGTGGAGGGAATTTTAAAAGCTGTAGACAAATGGTGAGATATACCATATTCATGGATAGGAAATGCTATATTATAAAATTGGCACTAATTCCCAAATTAATTTATAAATGTAATGCAAATCTAATTAAAATGTCAACAGTGTTGGTTTTTAAAAAGTAGAACTGGAGAAGATAATCTTAAAATTCAGATGAACAATTTTGAAAAGTTGAGTAAGTAGGAGGGACTTGCCCTACTAGATATCATGGCATTCTATAAAGTTACAGTGATTAAGGCAGTGGGGTCCTGGAGCAGAGTTAAGAAACTCATGGAACAAAATAGACCCAAAATATATATCCAAGCCATTATTAATGCTTTGTATGTAATAGAGCTGACATAAGAAATTAGCGAGGAAAAGATGAACTCTTCAGTATATAATGTTGGAATGACTGGGTTTCCAATTAGAAAATCATCAGACCCCTACTTCACACCATACACAAAAATAAATTCCAAATTGATTAAAGACCTAAATGTGAAAAAATCTAGAAGGAGATATAGATAAATATCTTTACTATTTAGAGAGAGGAATAGGACTAATTACACAAGACATAAGAAAAAAGGCTGATTAATATTACTTCATTAATATTAAGAGCCTCGGACTCTTAGCAAAAGACATACATAAAAATATTTTTTAAAAAACCTTTGCATAGCAAAAGACACAAAAACTAAAAGAACTACCTGGAAGAAAATATTTGCAATGTATATATAGTCCGAGGACTTGTATTCAAAACAACAACAACAACAAAACTCTTACAGGTCAATTTTTTTTAATTTGAGAAAAAAAAGGCAAAATTATCCAGCTGAAAGATGGGCAAAGGATTGAACATGTAATTCGGAGAAGAGGAAATGTGAATGGTCAAAAAATATATATAAATGAAAAAATATGAATATGAAAAATGCCCACCCTACAAAAAGGCAGGAGAAAACAGATTAAAACCACAATAGCATTGCCTTTCACACACATCAGATTGGCAAAAATAAAGAAGTCTGGTAATACTGGGGGTTGAAAAGAAAGTGGGAAGACAGCAACTTGCTTTCTTTATTTTTGTTTTGTTTTGTTGTTGGCATCTGGCCAGTGTAGGGACAAATTCACTGTCAGTGTTGGTGAGAGCTGTAAACTGATGTCACCTCTTTCGAGAACAGCTGACAATAATTAGAAAAGTTGGAAACATGTATTATTTCCACTTAACAATTTCTAGGTAGAACCCTACAGAATTTCTTGCACTGGGCACAAGGAGACATGTACTGAAAGATTAATTCTAACACTGTATGCAATGGAAAATAAATGGAAACAATCCTAATACCCGTGAACAGGAATACATTACGGTATACTCGCATGATGGAAAATTCCACAGCAGTTCAATTTAATGAGCCAAATATATGTTGATATATTGCAAAGGTGTAGCATAATGTGCAATGGGTAAATTGCAAAAAACAAAACCAAAAATATATGTGTACATACACATATAGCATGATGCTTTTCATATAAATTTTAGGAATATACAAAATATTACTACAGTTATATATAGTGTTTACAGATAACTATGTATGTGGTAAAAGCATCATAATATGGACAAGCCACCCTCAGGATAGTGGTTACATTTAGGGAGGGAGGGGACTGAGTTGGCATGGGAGGAAACGTTACTGTACCTGTATCCATAATATTTTATTTCTATTCATATTTTTAAAGGCAAAAGATTATCACTAATATAGGAAAATGTTGATTTGTTAAGTCAGGGTGGTAATGTTAAAATTCATGGAACTGTACACCAAAACTGATCAATTTTACTGTAATTTAAAAATAAAATTTAAAATATTTTATAAATTCTGGGTAATAGATACATGCCTATCTGTTATCTCTCTCTCGATTTTTTATGTAATTGAAATTCTCTGTAGCTAAACATAATATTTTAAAAGTGAATTAGGTGGAGAAATACAGCCTGGTTGTTGTCAAAATTGGGCGAATTTGTGACTGATTAAATAATCTAAAAGAAACAGATAATGGATATTGTCAGCTAAGAGAGAAAATTCTATGTATGATTTAGAAATAATGTGACTTAGAAGTTCGAACTCAGCCCTAATGATTTTTTTTTAACCAGTATCTGCCTAAATATCTAGAAGGTAATCCTTTCCAAACTCTTAAGAAACCCACTTAGGGAGGATAGTGAGTTTAAAAGACTGAAAGAAGATCCAGAAAAACTTCTGTAGTTTGGAATTAGGGGTCATTTTCTATCAAGATGAAATTAAATAGGGTCTTATCTTTGGATCCAAAAATACAAATTTTACAAGTATGGGATAAAGATTTATAACTTTGCAATGGTATGTTTGAAAGAAATACAGTGATTTTGCCTTTTTTTTGGCAGGGGTGGGGGGGATGGCTGGTACAAGGATCAAACCCTTGGACCTTGGTCAGTGATTTTGGTTGACAATTAAATATAAATCATACACACACACACACACACACACATGCATACACATAATATATATTTGTGTGTGTGTATACATATGTACACGTGTGTATATAATTAATATACAGCTGCAGACATTCTTAACTACATCAATAGAAGTAAAGTAAAATACCTAAAACCAGTCACTTGATAATCTTGCCCAATTTTCCACTGTTCAGGACATACCTGGAGTATTTTTGTCTCATCCTGAATGGCACACTTTAAAATGGATGTAGTCAAAATTGTGAGTTAAAAGGACTAGAAATGCCAGTGATATGAAGAATGACTGAAGAAACCAAGGATATTTAACCTGGAAAAGCTAGACTCGGGGTGTATCTTGGTGCTGTTAGATGGAGAAGAATTAGACCTATGTGTGGTATAAGACCTTAGCAAGACCACTGGGACCAAAACCGATGGTTGGGAATCCCAGGAGGAAGGGTTAGGCTCAGTTTAAAGAAGACATTTCTAAGCATGCAAGCCATCTGAGGATGAGATTGGGTGTCTTGTAGTCAATCATGCTGTTGTTGGAGGTGCCTGAGCACGAGGGGGATCCCCACTCAGCAGGGTGTTCTCGTGCAGATTCAAACATCAAATAGGTGGCTAAACACACTGGATGGCTGGTTAAGCTGGACAACCCGGAAGATCCTTTTCAACCTTAATTTTCTACACTCAAAGTATGTGTCAGACATTATCCTGACTCTCCTCCAGCATACTTGAGTAACCAGTGAAGCACAGGAAGAAGTACGTTTAGTTCCCTTTGTACAAGTCTAAAGTAGGTTCATCATGTTATAATTTAAAAGGCTTTTGGCATATTTGGAAGAGCAGGGGCACTTATCTTAGAACCAGGGAGATTACAGCTTAGCAAGAGAAAAAGAAAAAATTGATATGTGACATAACTATGAATTAATAAGACAAAGTCCCATAATCATAAAAGAAAACCAAACCCATTGCTTTGTAGTCATAACCTAGAGCCACCTGAAGTTGACTCATGTCTTGCATGCATAAGTCATGACTGCATGTTGGAGAGGCTGCTTCATAATTGTCATTCATTATGTGAGTTATTTTTTGAAACCCCCAATGTGCAACAAATTATGCAGGTATTGGAGAGAATCCCTTAAGAAGTAAGACATGGTCCTTGCTTTCTGATCAAGGTAGGGTACAAGTCAGGTTGGTTCCAGCATTTG
>NW_007748324.1:10644-11932 GCF_000696425.1 Galeopterus variegatus
AAAATTGCTCAATGAGGAGTTAGATTCAATAATAGTTACTGTCATCACTAAGCAAAGATAGCCCAAACATCCATCTGTCGATGATTGGTCCATGTATTAGCTTGTTTTCTGTTGCACAGAGCAGAATACCTGAAACTGGGTAATTTATAAGAAAATGAAATTTGTTGCTTACAGTTTTGGAGACTGGGAAGTCCAAGGTCCAGGGAGCACATCTGGTGAGGGCTTTCTTCTCGGTAGGAACTCTCTGCAGAGTCTCATGGTGATGAGGGCCATCACATGGCAGGGATGGCAAGATCACTTTCATGTGCTCTCCTTATAAAGCCACCAGTCCACATCCGTGATAACACATTAAACCATTAACCCATTGATCCATGAATGGGTTCATCCCTTCATGAGGGTCTAGTCCTCACGATCCATTCACCTCTTCAAGGCCCCACCTTTCAAGTATGATATTGGGAATTAAGCTCCAACGTGAGCTTGAGGGGACACTTAAACCACAACGGTCCACTTCAGCTGGTATGTAAGTTATCTATGGGGGATGAGTGGGAGATAAGCTAAAAAGGCAGTGTGAGGCTATTGCAGTCGAAGTTCATAGTTGCCAGCAAAAGAGACTGAGTATGTCTAAAGCAGAAAGAACATTTCATGGAATGATGTTAGAGACCCACAGAATTATCTGGAGGCTTAAGAATGAGCAGGAATCAAGGTGGCTCCAGAGAGCCAAGAGCCCAGTGATGACAACCATCTTTATGCAGAACCAAACACCTCCACTCTGTCTCCACCGCCCCTCGCCTCTGCTGCTCCAGCCATCAGCATCACAGCTATCATGGATCAGAGTTGTCCCGTTTTTCTTTTCAAAATCCCAAACATAAGCATCCCATCGGGTTCNAAGACATGGTCCTTGCTTTCTGATCAAGGTAGGGTACAAGTCAGGTTGGTTCCAGCATTTGTCAGACCTTCTGTCCATTTTGTGAGTGTCCACAGGGAAGTCCTGAGAGACAGATTGGCAGTAGCTAAGATGTTCCCAGTGCCCATTTAATAATGTACACAGAGAAATATCATTGTCCTATCGACCTGAATTTATGAGCTGGCAACGTGAGTAAATTCTCATCAATCTATAAGGGAAATCAAATCACATTCAGAAACTGCTTTATTGATTTATTACCCAAAGTAACTATTAGAGGCACTGGAAATACTCAAAGTCTACTCTCCAGTTAATGTGAAAATCAGAAAATTGCTCAATGAGGAGTTAGATTCAATAATAGTTACTGTCATCACTAAGCAAAGATAG
>NW_007748325.1:0-2553 GCF_000696425.1 Galeopterus variegatus
AGTTTCACAGGACTGAGAACTGCAACACTGGTCCTCAGGATTTTACTGAGACTCCTATCTTACCAACTCTGTAGTACTCCTCACCTTAAGGATTGAGTAGTACTCTCCCTAGTTTCGATTACATAGTCAGTGCTTTTTCTTTATTATTATTTTTTCTTTCTTTCAGTTCTCCTCTATATTATTGGTCATTTCATTTGCTATCCAAGATAGGAAAGTGAGAATTGAACATCTGGCCTCTTAACATCATGTTTCTCAGAAGTCTCCTTAATAGTCCCTTGATTGTTGTTCCTGACTTTTGTTTCATTCAGCATTTATTTTTTTCAGGCTAAATTTCCTACATATATTGATATCCATATGAAGAGAATTGCTTGAAAACTCATAGATATGCATACACATAACATATATTTTAGAATTGTTTTATTTGGAAATGTGTTACTGGTTACACACACACACACACACACACACACACACANATTGTTTTATTTGGAAATGTGTTACTGGTTACACACACACACACACACACACACACACACATAGACGCTATCGGATATTAGCAATAATAGCTTTCCCATCAGAGAAAAAATATAGTTTTTTTTTCCTACAGAAAGTGTTCCAGATGTACACTTTGAGTAATTAGTACCATGAACATTAAATTTTATTTCACTTCTTCAAAATATAAATAGATCATTTCAAATGAATGAATTATTGTCAAGTTTATTTGAATACTTCTTTATTCTCACGTCTGTTTAGCATTATTTTATTCATTAATGAACACATACCATATTCCCTATGAGATTAATCAAACAAAATATGCAGTCATCGTGAATGTCAACAAATATTATAATATAAAGAATCAGAAACTAGTCTTAAGGCACATTCCCTATATAAATACAGAAGTGGGATATATGTTTAAACATATCACATTTCATGTTATAAAAGACAAGACTTAAACTTCCAAAGAATGAACATATCTTTATAACTTTCAGAAGGACAATTTATTTTAATTGGATAATGGTCTGGGTTAGCCCTGGTGTTAGCAAGCTGATATTCATCATAATAATCAGATACCAATGACTGCTAAATTATCCTTTGTAGAGCTAGGTCTGGGGTTTACAGATCACTCAAGCCCTGTCAGGTCCTCCGCAGGCTGACCTGAACAGCCCTAGCCTCATTCCTTTTGGTGGGTGAGCAAATGGCCCAGATTCCTCTTTCCCTCCAGTCCCTGTTGAGAAGGAGATGGGGAAGAGAGCCGTGAAGAGAGGTGAGCACAGCCGCTGGCCCCAACCAGCCGGTTAAAGGACACTCAGACGTGGCGGGGGTTCTGTCGAGGCAGTTCCATTTATTATCACACAAGCACTTGCTTTTAAAGGCAAATGGGGAAGGGAGGTTTTTACATCCTACAATCAGCTTAAAGGTTACGAGAGCATGCATCCTGTCTCAATGCCTAGCTATTGCAATCACGCAGTGTTTACGAGCACGGAAGCGCATATTTGGCCAATAAGGGCTAAGGCAAGGTTCCCACAGACACTCCCACCCTACTTCCTCCCGGAGCCTTCTTAGGCTGCCACGTTAATATGCCCTTATGGGCCCATAATGGCACCGCTTGTAATGTCACTTAAGGTGGCATTAGTTTTTAAACCGCTTGTAATGTCACTTAAGGTGGCGTTAGTTTTTAAGGCCCGGCATCGTCCATTGTCCAGACTGGGTCACAAACCCTTCACACACAAGTCTAGAAGGTAGGTAACAGGAAAAAGATCTTTGGAACCTTGGTTGAAGAGATAATAAGCTTTATTTNTCTGAGGTATCAGAAGTTAGGATTTCAACATATAAATTTTGGAGAAGGGCAATTCAATACATAACACCTTCTCAGCTTGTGAGGGAAGAACCTTGTTTCTGAGTTCCTGTGACCCAGCCAATTTCTTTATTTTATGGTTCGTCATTGACAACAGCCCCTCCTCCTGCATATCTGAGCCAAGTTTCTGATTAACTGAAACCCTACATGCTAATTTAGAGAGTGCTGGGATTTGCATTAATTTATGCTATTGAATCGTAGAGGGTAGAACTGGCTTTGGGGTTCCTAAAACCTGAATATTGTAGAGACCTCTTTCTTTTGTATGTGTTTCTCTTTGCCTGTTGGCTTGATTCTCTGAAGCCAGCTGCTCAGGTGAGATTGAATCCACAGCCACAGATCTTTCTAGGCTCATGTCTATGGAACCTCCAGCATCCAAGAAATAAAATTAGGCATTTTACTGCCAATCCTTGAAAAAATAAATCCAAGAAAAGCTTTTTGCAGCCTATGCTTTATAGATATGTTCATTTCTGGGCCAATCACTAGCTAAGGATGGGTGGATTTCACAACAGCTTAACTGCTCACACCTAATGCATGGGATTTGACTTCTTTTACCAGGGGTAAAGTGGTTTGAAAGAAAGGCATAGACAATACACTTACTTTTATGCTGCCAACACATTTTCCATTTTAATTTTCTTAGAAAATGCTGTTTAATATCTTATTTCATAACTCTTGTTCAATGAAAAAGTGCAAAGCAGGTGATG
>NW_007748325.1:5719-7668 GCF_000696425.1 Galeopterus variegatus
TGTTTGAGGAAACTCCATACCATTTTCCATAGAGGCTGCACCATTTTGCAGTCCCACCAACTGTGGATGAGAGTTCCTTTTTCTCCACAACCTCTCCAGCACTTACCATTCTCAGTTGTTTGGATGTTAGCCATCCTAACTGGAGTGAGATGGGATCTCAGTGTGGTTTTGATTTGCATTTCCTGGATGTTGAGTGATTTGAGCACTTTTCCATGTGTCTGTTCACCATTCGTATATCTTCCTTTGAGAAATGTCTTTTCGCCTCCTTTGCTCATTTTTTAATTGGGCTATTTGTATTTTGTTGTAAAGTTGTTTGAGTTGCTTGTATATGCTGGATATTAATCCTTTGTCAGATGTATATTTTGACCTCATGTCTTAAGATGAGTGTTGAATAGCAAATGGGAGGATATAAAACTATTCCTCTGGTTCCAGAGGCCAGTTTGTTTAAAGAAACATTCTAACCGAATTAGTTGGAGGAAAAACGTGCAAAAGAAAAACACTGGGTGAGTTTTCTACCATAAAGTTCAGCAAATAGATGTTTTCTTGTTTACCCAATTATTATCAGATTTCTGTAAAATCATTGTTATTATAGCTTAACAATTAACATATGCTAAAAATGAGGGAGTCAAATATAGGTTGCCATAAATATAGACAAAAATATGTATTATAGATAACCCTATGTAATAGACCCAAATTAAGCTCCACAGCTAAGACAGTTAACACCTCTTCTTTTCCCCTCTCATGCACCATTGCAAAATGGAAATATTTGCACATTCCATACAGAAATTTATAAAATTTTAAAAGGAAACAAAATATAGAAAACCACCAAGAATTTTAAATATATTAATAGAGTAAAATGGACTAATCTCAGACCACCAAATAGTATCCCTAAAGAAAGTCCAACTGCATACTATTTACAAGAAAGATATATCAAATAAAAAAGTGAAGGAAAAATTAAAAGATAAAGGTTCACTCTGACCAATTCAAACAAAATGTGAATTACGACACTGCAATATTATTATCACCCAAACTGCAATATAGGGTAAAAAACATTAATCAGAATAAAGAGAGCCTCAACTGTTATTATTATTGACTGTTACTCTGTTAACTCCTCAACTGTTGATAACAAATTTCTAAGAGCAATAAAATTCCTATCAAAATGTTTTTAGTGAATTGTTCCATCGTTACCTCTTCTAGTTGCTATTTGGAATTGGTATACAATATGCATGTACAAGTATTTTCCATACGTCCCTATACTCCACCATATCTTACTCATTTAACAAATTCAGGCTGGGTTGTCAATAGACAGTAATTTTTCATATTTCTTTATATATCATATTTGCAATTCAATTGAGTCTTTTAGTAACTCAAACCAGGGAGAGAATAAAAAGGAATAAGCATTTCAAGCACCACTCTGAAGCACTATTGAAGTGAGAGAATTCAGCTGAAATCGAACTGTTTGCACATATTAAATAATGTGGTTCAATTAAATTCTTCTGATTTTCCGAACAAGTTTTAGGCTATCATTTATTCTGATCTATGGAGTGTAATTAGTAGAAAAAGGGAATTTGTGAATGCAAAAGGAAGAAAAATGGTTCACTGGATCTAGCATACTGGTGGACCTTTCCACAACATAGCCTTTGGAAAGGTTAAACTGCATTCTTGTGTATTTTTAGAAATGGGCTGACGAAGTTCATAATGGAAGGTGGCTGATAGAATTGGATCAGATCAACCTGCTATGTTCCAAAGTGCTGTAGTTTAACACTCCCAGGGGGCCATTTAAAGTGTATAATCCTTCTTATTGTAGTGGGAATTTGAAAAATAATTGCTAGCATGTGGGGATTTCTTTATTGTTTTTTCTGCCGAGTTAAGTAAATTAAATCAAAGCTATCCAAAGTTTTTTCTACCTAAATGAATAAAAATATTCATAATTTCTGGAAAGGCAGTAG
>NW_007748325.1:8130-10100 GCF_000696425.1 Galeopterus variegatus
AGGTCTCTGTGAGAGAAGATGACTGAATATATTATGTCCCTTGAAAGGTAATATAAAAGCTTAAGTCAGATATTATGATTATGATTATTATTATGATGTCACACCTCATGTTTAGAAATTTCAGTGGATTCTTAGATTTTACTTTTTTGAAATGTCAATATAGATACTTTCAAATCATTTTAACATATTTAGATTAAACCTGCTTGCAAAAAGACAGATTACAAACACGTATTTATTTTGAAAATTCATTTGAAGCAACCATGTTTTTGAATATTTCTGCTTCTCCTGTTTTTAAAATCTATAGTCATATTGTCTATCACATTCATGTAGCAAGTCATTTTTCTCTGAATAACAGGTATACATCATTTTGAAAGCCTGATGAACTTTTGTTAGAATTATCAAAACCTTTTAATATGATAAATAGCTTGAAAAAATTATATTTGGGAATGATACATGTTTTTCTTGTATGTGATAATCATAACAATGAAATTTGGTGAAAAAGAAAATGGAGCTACATAAGTGAGTTTTCTTATCACTAGTTTCATTTTTAAATTTCTGGAACACTGAGGGGATATGGCCTTTCTGGCCAACTTACAACATTAAGATCAACACTGATTGTTTTAATGTCAAGAAATATTTAACAAGATTTTACAAGTGCTACCAAGTCTGTTTAGCCATCCATGGTTAACAAAGTAAAGGAAAATAATACAAATTCCAATGTTCAATTTTTATAGTACTTCACAGTTTTTAAAATTCTTTCACAATCATTATCTCACTTACTTCCCCCGACCTAGAGGAATTAGTATTAATATCAGAACTGAGTCTATTCTTGTTTTTAGTGAGTTGATCCAGTCACCCAACTGTCACTGGAGATTATCACAGGGATGAGAACACAGATCAGAAAAGGCAATTGTTTTAACATAAGGTGATTCAGTCTTAAACAAACAGTATCATTATTGAACTTTCCTTGTGAGGGTCAAAATATTTTCTCAAGCATACCTTATTCTCTTACCTCCTATGTCAATTCTACAATTCTTCTAGCTCCTTGACAGATCAGCCAATTTATCATTCAATCTCACTTCAAAACCTTTTTACTGTGAAACCCATTCTCTTTTTATCATTCCTGTAGCAACCGTGCATTATCATTACCTTACACATGCACAGATTCTTTGCAAGCTAAGGACATTTCTAATTCAAATTTCTATTTTAAATATAGAGTGTAGTGACTGGAAAATATGACATATTTAATAAATAAGTGAAATAAATAAAATAAAAGATAGAGACAAATAAGAATATGTTGGAGTATCTCTTTTTCTGAATAGAGTTTTTAACACCAATAAATTTTATTCATATTTACATGCCTTATCCATTATTGACTTTCTAAAGAGTACTACGGATAAGTACATTGAAATTTTACGGACGATTACATGTTAAAAACAATAAATTTACCACCATAGAATGTTTTTCAGGAAGCATTTTCTTAACTACAGATTAGATGTTTATATTCTATCAGAAGGGAAAAATATACCTAATGTGACATTGACAACTAATTTTTTAAGAACAATTTAGAATATATTTAGATAATCCATGAAGGCTGTATCTGTTATTTAAAGAACTGACATTGCAGTTTTTGCCTTTGTAAAGATGATTGATGGATATTAACTCAATGCTCTTGAAAATACCTTGAGTCCTCTACCTACTGTTGCATAACAAAGCACCAAAAAAACTTAATGTCTTAAAACAAAAGAAATGTACTTTTTCCTCACAATTCTGTGAAATGCCTGATCAGTATTTCTGGAATTACCTGGAATCACTAGGTCTTATTCATCCATTTGTCAGTTGGTGGATCTGCTGGAGGCTGGAACCAGCTGGGATAGCTGGCATGACAGGGCCTCTCTTTTTATTTTTTTTTATTTTTTTATTTTTATTTTGTCAATATACAATGTATATGATTATTATGGCCCATCACC
>NW_007748325.1:11394-12404 GCF_000696425.1 Galeopterus variegatus
GTGGGAAGGAGGAAAGGGAGGAGGGAGGGAGGTTTAGGTAAGGGGCAACAATAATCAACCACAATGTATATCGACAAAATAAAATTAAAAAAATTAAATTAAATTAAATTAAAAAAAAAACCAACAAAAAAACCCAAATATACAACATTAGCCAATGTGATGAAATCAATGTGGAAGTGGTGTTTACGGATTAGTGGATAAAAGGAAGCAATTTTATTGGGGATCATTAGTGTAAAATTCTACCAGCAACTCAATATTGGGATTTACATATTTCACACATGAATATATGATTATGTAAACAAATTGCAATAATTTAATACTGATATGATATTTATGATTGAAGTCTAATATCATGCTCTGAGCAGAATGAAAAATAGTTGTATGTTTTGACAAACTCAGGGCAAGCAAATTATTCTTCCAATGTTGGCTAACATAACTAAATTTTTGGTTTTCAGGTATTTATTTTCTTATAACTATGCCAAGATAAGTTCTTTTTATAATTTAATTTTTTAAACATTTATTATTTTCCAGGTTTATTGAGGTATAATTGACAGTAAAAATTGTATATATTTAAAGTATTCAATTGGATGATTTGATATATGTATATATTATAAAATAATTACCACAATTTAGTTAGCACATACATCACCTCACACAGTTATCAGTTTGTGTGAGTGTGTGCGTGCGTGTGTGTGTATGTGTGTGTGGTGAGGACACTTAAGATATACTCCCTTCGCAAATTTCAAGTATAAAATACATTATTATTAACTATAGTTACCATGATGTACTTTAGATTCTCAGAATTTATTCATTTTATAACTTAAAGTTTATACTCTTTGTTTCTATGAGTTTGACATTTTTAGATTCCACATGCAAGCGAAATGTAGTATTTGTCTTTCTGTGCCTGGCTTATTTCACCAAGAATTGTGTCCTCCAGGTTCATCTGTGTTGTCACATATGACAGGATTTACTTCTTTTTTAAGGCTGAGTAATATTCCATTATATATATA
>NW_007748326.1:0-1520 GCF_000696425.1 Galeopterus variegatus
TCATAGAGAATGATGAGGTAGAAGCAGCATGTGTTACTGCCTAACATTATGCAAGTCTTTTACTCAGAAATAATAGCACACTCGGTGCTACCCTAACTATGGAGTAACCCAAATCCCTTCAGGTCACCATCCATCTTCTCTTGTGGGTCATGAATTTAACCAGAGATCTGTATTGTAAAAGAGAAATTTTAAAAACTACTTTATATATGTGATACGTTAAGGAAAAGGGTAAGTGTAGAAAGAAAAATATCTAACAAAATGCATGTATGAATCATCCCATGTTAAGGGATCTGTTTCCTTGACATTCCTCCATCCTCTAGGTTCCCATAACTCTTTCTGCAGACCAGAAAGGCTGAATGTCATTTCCTTGGCACCTGATAATTTTGTGCATAGACATGTGTTGTGTGTGTGTGTGTGAGTGTATGCATGTATACGCACACATATGGTCATGTAAGTTTCTTTACATGTGAATATATGTAGATACAAATTTGTGCANGTGTGTGTGTGTGTGTGAGTGTATGCATGTATACGCACACATATGGTCATGTAAGTTTCTTTACATGTGAATATATGTAGATACAAATTTGTGCAGCAATCTATAAATATATCTGCATTCATATTTTATATGAACACATATACACACTTATGTATAAACATGTTTTATTAATGAAATGTGAATTCTATTACAATCCTCTGGAGAATTTTATTTCCTTGTTATTGTGGTTCGTTTTAGTTTCAGATGGTATGTTCTGTCATGCCTTTAACAAGCAATGTTTCCAGTATAAGTTCTGTTTTCAAAGATTTGCCATGATTTTTCTGTCTGTGATGTGCACATCTCACTTTGAAAACCACAGGCCTACACCCCTTCTCAATGCACTACTTTCCCCCAAATTTGCAGTATCACTGGCTAAATATAGGAAGCCAGGCAGTGGTTCCTTAAACTCTCCAAGCCTTCACAAGAAATACATCTGGCATCTTTCTGGGTTCACATCATCAACTGCTATCACCAGCACCATCCACAACCCCACCACCCATAAGCTAAAGAGCAGTTTAAGTGAACAAGAGTTCATCTCTACCAGATTCCTTTCATGCTTTCCTTCCTGCAGTCTGCCCACAGTCTTAAATTCCTAACTTTAGGAACTAAAAGAGTCTTATATCATTCTGTATTTTTTCAGAGATATATGGTGTACATTAGGTCTTCCAGTTTTTATGTTTTATTTTTAACCAATCTTTTGGAATTTCAAGAACTCCCTTTTTCTATCTGCAAGTGGTAACCAAGGAAAATCAAAGAGTTTTAGCATTAGGATCATGTATCTGCTATAACCCCAAGATGTATTCACCATGTATTACGATAAATCAGTGTCAATTGTTTGTCTGTAATGCTGATTAAATAAACTGAAAAATGTAAATTCATTCCCCTGTTCCTTCCATCTTGTTTGGTTACTCAGAGAACAACTGGACCAGCTCCTTCTCCTGCCACTTATGCCAGGTAAGGCTGCTGCAGCTGATGGGGCCTCAAC
>NW_007748326.1:2196-5977 GCF_000696425.1 Galeopterus variegatus
ACTATTCCCCTGAATACTCTAATGTCTTCCTCTTTCAGAGACTCAGAGAATGTGCTGGGCTCCTCCCAGACAAGCCACACACGTGGGCAGCTGGGCCAAGCCAAGCAGAAAGGTTTGTGTGTGGGGCTGTGTCACTGTGCACAGAGCATGTGTATGTTGCATGCAGTAATACACTTCAACATCTTCAGCCTCCACCCTGCTGATCTTCAGAGTGAAATCTGTCCCTGACCCGCTGCCACTGAACCTGTCTGGGACCCTAGAGGCCTTGTTGGAAACCAAACAGATCAGGAGCTGTGGAGCCTCGCCTGGCTTCTGTAGAAACCAATTCAAATAGGTGTTTCCATTAATATGTAGGAGACTCTGACTAGTCCTGCAGGAGATGGAGACCGGCTCTCCAGAGATGACGGACAGGGAGAGGGGAGTCTAGGTCAACACAACATCCCAATGGATCCTAAAATAATGAGATAAAAAGGCAGCATTATGTAGAAACATACACTAATAATGTTCTTTTTAACAATTTATTTCAGACTAAATCATTATTCGTGTGTGTAATTTCGATTTATACCCCAAAAATATCCAATTTCAAAAAAGAGCGCAAGAGGTGCAAGACACCAGGGGGCCCCAGAAATCACCTGCACCAGCCCCCCCTCTTTCTATGTTAGAGTCTTTCACAGAGCACAGGTTCTTGCTCCTTCTGGAATCTTGCTCACTCTCACAGATCTAAATATCACATGACCCATCCTGGAGGATGAGTCGTGCACATTTCACAAATGGACAGAACACACATGGGAAGCAGTGAGCCCCAGAGCTCACCCTCCAACCCCATTCTCCTCCCTCATCTCCCCTCTGCCCTTACCAGGGATCCAGAGCATCAGCAGCCCCTGGAGCTGAGCAGGGAACCTCAATTTGAGACCTTGAACTGAGTAGGTCAGAGCAAGAATAGACCTTATCATATATCTCATACTTGCAGGGGAAGGTCCTCCACAAGGGACAGTATGGAAATCCAGTGGAGGTTGCAGCTGTGTGGAAAGAGTCAACAGGAAGGTGGGAGCTCTCCTGTGAGCAAAATGACCTAAATGTCTTTTTTATTTGAAGGAAAACCAATAAAGATACAGTCCATGCTGCCTAAGTGGGATAAATTTATTTTTGTTTTTATTTATTTATTTTATTGAATCATTAATTGATTATACATATTTTGGCGGTTCAACATTGATGTATGTTGATCAAATCAATATTACTAACATCTATATTATTACAAATCATACTAACTCTTCATGCCCCTTGTCTAATATCTCCCCATCCCATCTCTCTTCCCCCTCCCAACTCTGATAACCCTAGATTTCTTCTCTCTCTCTGAAAGAGGAATGGATACTCTATTGATATTTTACCTAGAAGATCTGTCCAACTCTGAGAGGTGTGTTCAGGTCTCCACTATCATTGTAGAGCAGGTGCTGGTTCTGTCACTCTGGAATGGGCTTTGTGGAAAGAGCCATCCTCTTCTTTTTTCCTTCTTTTTTCCCTAACAGGTTTCTTAGCTCTTTCCAATGTACATATCACACTTCTTTTTTAATTAAAAATGAATAAATAAAATTTGATGATTCTGGCTTCTTTGTTCATATTTCTTTTTTTTTTTCTTTTATTTTTTTTTATTTTTTTTTTAAGTTCATCATGCTTTATGCTCCTTAAATGTTTTTTTTTTTTTTATTTTTAAAATTTTTATTTTGTCAATATACACTGTATATGATTATTATGGCCCANATTTATACCCCAAAAATATCCAATTTCAAAAAAGAACGCAAGAGGTGCAAGACACCAGGGAGCTCCAAAAATCACCTGCACCAGCCCCCCTCTTTATATGTCATAGTCTTTCACAGAGCACAGGTCCTTGCTCCTTCTGGAATCTTGCTCACTCTCGCAGATCTAAATATCACATGACCCATCCTGGATGATGAGATATGCACATTTCACATATGGACAGAACACACATGGGAAGCAGTGAGCCCCAGAGCTCACCCTCCCACCCCATTCTCCTCCCTCATCTCCCCTCTGCCCTTACCAGGGATCCAAAGCATCAGCAGCCCCAGGAGCTGAGCTGGGAACCTCAATTTGAGACCTTGAACTGAGGAGGTCAGGGCAAGAATAGACCTAATCTTTTATCTCAGACTTGCAGGGGAAGGTCCTCCACAAGGGACAGTATGCAAATCCAGTGGTGGTTGCGGCAGTGTGGAAAGAGTCAACAGGAGGGTGGGAGCTCTCCTGTTAGCAAAATGACCTAAATGTCTTTTTTATTTGAAGGAAAACCAATAAAGTCCAAGTGAGATAAATTTATTTTTGTTTTTAATTATTTATTATTCATTATTATTATTATTATTAATTATTTATTAATTATTTATAATTCATTATACGTATTTTGGCAGTTCAACATTGATATATGTTGATCAAATCAATATTCCTAGCATCTATATTATTACAAATCATACTTACTCTTTATGCCCCTTGTCCAATATCTCCCCATCCCCCTCTCCCTCCCTCCTCCCCTTGATTACCCTAGATTTCTTCTCTCCTTCTGAAAGAGGAATGGATACTCTATTGATTTTTTACGTAGAAGATCTGTCCAACTCTGAGAGGTGTGTTCAGGTCCCCACTATCATTGTAGAGCAGATGCTGGTTCTGTCACTCTGGGATGGGCTTTGTGGAAAGAGCCATCCTCTTCTTGTTTCCTTCTTTTTTCCCTAACAGGTATCTTGTTTCTTAGCTCTTTCCAATGTACATATCACACTTCTTTTATTATTAAAAATGAATAAATAAAATTTGATGATTCTGGCTTCTTTGTTCATATTTCTTTAAAGGGATCCACATTTAGGTCTTTCTTTTTACTTTTTTGATTGAGGTAAAACACACACACATAAAGGCAGCAGTCTTTTTTGTTGTTGTTGTTGGTCAATATACAATATGGTTGATTATTGGGGCCCATTACCGAAACCTCCCTACCCCCCCCCCACTCCCAGCAACCTCCTTTCTGTTCGCTTGTCGTATCAACTTCAAGGAATTGTGATTGTTGTGTCTTCTTCCCTCCCACCCCACACCCAGTTATTTGTGTATTTATTTATTAATTTTTAGCTCCCACGAATAAGTGAGCACATGTGATATTTCTCTTTCTGTGCCTGACTTGTTTCACTTAATATAATTCTCTCTAAGTCCATCCATGTTGTTGCAAATGGCAGTATTTCATTCTTTTTTATGGCAGAGTAGTATTCCATTGTGTAGATATACCACATTTTCCATATCCACTCATAACCAGCCCAAAGGCAGCAGTCTTAAATGTACAACTGAATATAATATGTATATTCACAAAGCAGATGAAATTACAGGATATTTCAAATTCTCCAGATTCTTCCCTCTTGCACCTTCCCAGTCAGTAACTGGTCCCCTAAGTCAACCAAAGTAACTGTCACTCCAACCTCTATCCCAACAGTTTGGTTTTCCTGGACTCAAACCTCACATAAATTGAAGTAAGCACTTTTCTTTCCNTCTCAAACAACTTCTATTGATTCTTTATAGATTGTTTCTTGACTTTTGAAAAGTTTTTGCCGTTATTTTTCCAAATACTTTTTCGGCCACTTTCTCTTCTTTATGACTCCCACTACACATCTGTTGGTATTCTTCACATTGACTTATAACTCTCTGACCTCTCATTCATTTTTCTTTAATTATTTTTCTTTTTTTTTTTAGATTGGATAATTTCTATTAATCCGTCTTCAAGTTCACTGATTCTTCTGCC
>NW_007748326.1:11710-12374 GCF_000696425.1 Galeopterus variegatus
CTTTGGTCGTGAAGAAGTCAGCCAACAGCTTTACATTTATTTCCTATATATAGTATATAGTATACAGTGAGTCGGGTTTTTTGCGGTGCGTTTGCAATACCCTTTGTCTTTGCTTCAACATTTTACCTGTACTGTGTGTGATTATGATTGTTGTGTTTATCTCAAACAACTTCTATTGATTCTTTATAGATTGTTTCTTGACTTTTGAAAAGTTTTTGTCNGAACTCTTGATAATATTTTATTTTCTAAGCATTGTTGAGTTTCTCTTTAGTAACTTGCCTGTACTTAACATTGCAGATTCCATCTCCTTCGTAGTGTTTGGCTGCTGGTATCTCTTATCTTATTTCTTTCTTTTAATTTTTAGCTAGGAGCTGCCCAGGTATCTGCATAGCTTAGTAATCACCAATGATTTGCAGAAATTCTGTTCAGACACCAAGAGCCCCACAGTCTGCCTTCTGCCAACCCACTGTGTGTGGTTTGTGGAGCACACACAAAGCACGGCCAGTTCTCAGCTCACACCAGTTCTCAGCTCACTCTGCTTTCTCCACTGGGCCCTGATGGGTCCCTATCTCTCATCTCTAGAGCTTCTAAGTTACTGGAATATGTATGGAGATTATCTCAGCAGTTCTATGGCTTAATCATATCCAGGGATCATTAAATAATA
>NW_007748326.1:14386-14764 GCF_000696425.1 Galeopterus variegatus
GTCACTGCTGAGACTTAGCTGGCCCAAGAGGTCATGGTGACGTTTTCTGTAGACCACAGACTAGGTCAGCTCAATGATAACACTGGCGTCTGAGTTCAGAAATAGAAAACAAATGCCTCACATATTTTCAATAAATTATCAATATTATGAAATCCTTTTTCTTATAAAATATGTTAAGAAATCTTTATTGTTCCTTCACCCCTGATGCTCATCCTTCCTTCACAGAATGCACAATTCCACTGTCCTAACCAGGATACATTCTCTTTGGATTATAAGCTGCTATTCATGGTAATGTCTGCCATTCAAAATCAGCTGTATAGTACTCCAAAATCTCAAATTGCAATAACAACATCATATAAAATGTTTAAATAACCAGAA
>NW_007748327.1:0-7631 GCF_000696425.1 Galeopterus variegatus
CACAGGAACAGGCTTGTGACCACAGAGCTATAGAGTGTAGAAATGCATTTAGCTGTTTTTATAACTGGGACAAAGATGGAGTCAGTCATGTTAACTTGCAATGGGAGTTAGGGGGTGCAGGCCATCTCCACGGCAGGTGGTCCATTCTGTTCTTCCTGGTGGCATCATGGGCACATGCTCAGTTAGGACTTTGGTCCTTGTTCCTGCTCAGTAGGTCCGAGATGGTGGTGGTGTTCATCATCGTCACCCCAGGAGGGTCATTGTGGCAGTCACCTTGAAGTATTGTGCCCATGTGGGAATTCCTAAAGGGGTGTTAAGATTAATCTGTAACTTAATGTTTACAATTACAGTAAAGAAGCCTTGGGGAGGGGTTTTGCAATTCAGTGAATATCTGTTTCCCTCCTATCTCTGTTTGTTTTATCAGGACAGGCCATGGGTAATCATGTGCAGGGTGTCCCATGACTGAGGAGTAGAAAAGTAATAAAGTGTCCTCTGCAGGGAAGATGGAGTCGGTTTGGTTCACAGGCCTAGCCTTACTCTGTTTCATTAGTAAGTGGCAAAGTCAGGCTTTGAACCCCGGTCTACTCCACATCCGAGCATGCACCTCCCCACAGGAGGGCTGTTATGATGTTTACTGCTGACTTGAGTGGATGTTCTTTGAGTCGTCGTCACCCCACACGATGGGATCACTATGAGATGGAGTGTAGCCTCCCCTCCCCAGCCCCGTGCTCTAAAACTCTTCCACTGGGTCAGGAATTGGGGAGGAGAAAAAAGAAAAAGAAGCCAATGGGGTTTTCTGTTGTCCTGCTTGTTAGCCAGTTATGTTATGACCGATGTCAGTCTAAGATGGCAGCAGGTGGACAGGAAGAACACCCAAAATGGCTGCGGAAAGTTTCAGGTCCCTGGAATAGCACATTTTCTGAGAACCACAAAAGACCCCCCTCCCTCTTGTCCTTCACCGCCACATCACCTTCCCGCGCACACGACTTTCCCCACCTATAGGAAAGTCCCAGCTCAGCTTAAACTCTCGCTTGGTCCTCTCATCCAATGACAGTGAGACAGCTCAACCTATTAGGATATATAAGGCACTCCCTAGTTCTGCGTGCAGCTGCTCCCGCTTTGAAAGGGCAGCCCACCCGCTCGCCCCTGAAGCCCTCCAGTATACATTCTGGCTGAGTATCTGTCTCTCGGTGTAATTCTTTGTGACTCCGGGCCATCCCTTTCACTGCTACCCCACAGCCCCTCCCAACACATTAAACTTCAAGACACTGGTGGCCCCAGAGGTGGACGTTTCCCTGGACCAGAGCAGCAGCTCCTTGCTGTCTGGTGGCTTCTTGGATACCCTCGATGACCTAGATATCAACATGGATGACACTGAGACCCCCAATGAGACCGACTTGCTGGAGTTCCTGGGGAACAGCAATGAACTGGAATGGGAAGGTAATGGTTGAGGGTCTCTCGGTGGTCCCTGCCCACCCCCAAATCAAGGTCTCCTTTTGGCTTCCAAGGCTGGCTTTCAGGAGCCATCCTGTGTCCCCATAGAGTCAGAGAGTGGCAGGTGGGGGGGACACAGAACAGGTCCAGGATCAGAGGTTCTAACAGGGGTGGGGGGGGACACAGAACAGCTCCAGGAGGATCTATTCACCCTGCCAATTTGAGGCACATTTTTCTTGTGGACTTGTGGATTTTTCTGGGGGACGCAGCTTTCATTGGATTCTCAAAGGCCACCAAGATGCGAACAAACTGCAGGCAATTGAGATAACAAATACTTGCTAAGCAGTAACTCAGGGGCAGGTCTTGATTGAGGTGTCGGGGACACGGTGGGAATTTGACGGGAGTAGGTGGTCCCTACCTGCGTGCAAGGGTTGTCCAAAAGACAGACGCTAGATGCTTAATATGCACAAGAGGATTGGTCATTGGTGCCACAGGAAAATAAAGTGGGGAGAGGGCAGGGGTTCTTGCTGGGGCAGGTGGTGATTCTGCTCCCCGAGGGACACTTGGCAATGTCTGGGGACATTTGTGGCTGTCACGACTGGGGGTGCTCCTGGCACGGAGTGGGTGGAGGCCAGGCATGCTGCTCAGCACCTGCAGTGCCTTGGATGCTCCCACCACAGAGAACAACCCAGCCCCGGTGTCCATAGTGCTGAGGGGAGAGACTTTGGGCTTAGGTAACTGTGCGAGGAGGTCCCTTCAAAGGGTGGTCAGGTCATGCCTCTCCGGGTAGGTGTTATTTAAGCTGAAATTCCCGAGGCCAGAACAAAGCCTTCACAGGGCCTAGGAACCCACAGCAATGAGTGTGGCCCTTATTCCCAGTGTGGTAGAAAACTGCGGCAGGATTGACCAGATCCAATCTCTGATGTGTCTGTGGAAGCCTCCCTGTCATGGCCAGGGAACAGGGGACAGTTGCAGGGACAGGGAGGCCAGAGAGGAGGCCAGCGGGAGGGCGTTGTTATACGAGATGGTGGTGGCCATGGGGTGGACAGGAGTGGGAGGACTTGGGACCCCCCTTGGAAGCAGAGCCTGCAGCACTTGCTGGGGGGATGTGGGGTGGAAAGTCAAAGGTCCACCTGGGTGTTGGCCTGAGCAGTTGGGCATAAGGTCTCGCCGTGTCCTGAGGCAGGAAGAACAGGAGGGATAGAGGTGGCTCTTTTAAGAGAGGTTAACCACCTGAGAAGCCCAGAGAGGGAGACACGGGGAGCAGCATCACACAGCAAATCATCCATAGAAACAGGCTCTCCTCGCGTCACCTGACTTGCACCCCCCGAGCACCTTCCTGTGTTCTGTGGCTTAAAAGAAATTAATATCTGGACATGAGTTGTTGACTCCCAATTCCTCCATTTCTCCCAGCCTGATAGAGTTGATCGGCAAAGTGTAGGATCAGTGGTTCTGCCTGTGGCCCAGGAGGGAGAGAGATGCCCAGGGAGACAATGGGAAGCTGGCACGGATATCGGTTTCCAGTCGCGGAACACCATTGTTATACTCAGTTATGGTTTATTCCAGCAGTGACAGAGCGAGGACACGGAGCTGCTCACCCACGGCCCTTGGTCTCTGGTTGCTCACGTCTGTTGGAGGAATACAGACATGGAAACTGACTGTTAAGAGTACAGTGTGGCCAGGACACAGCTGATAGGGTTCAGGAGGCACAGGGCAGCCTGCTGACTGGAGGTGCAATCCAGGAAGACTTCCTGGAGGCGGCAGCACCTGTGCCAGATCGTAACAAACATAAAAGTAGAAAGTGGGCAGAGGCGGGGTGAAGATGGCCGTCCAGCTGGTTTCAGTGCAGGGCTCTGAGCAGAGAGGCGCTGGCTGGCTAGCTGGGAGATGGGACACCAGGGAGACCCACTTGTAACTTTGTAACTATTTATAGGCTCTGAATTTTGTACTGTGTACAAGTGTTATCTAACCACAAAGTACATAAGGTAATTCTTATTTTTGAGAAGGGGGCACTCCAGGAAGACTGCTGGTCACATGCAGAGGCACAGAATCCAGAAGGCTCGGGGTCTTCAGGGAGAGATGGTTGCACTGGCATGGGGAGGGGAACATTTGAAGAGAGACTGAAGCTGAAATCAGGAGCCAGAATGCAAGGGTCAGGCCTTCCGGAACAGGTCGGGATTCAGACTTTACCCCATGAGTAGTGGGCTGGACTTTACATCTATACTCATAAGGAATATTGGTCTGTGGTTTTCTTCCTTTTGATGTCTTTGGCTTCAGTCTCAGGGTAATGCTGACCTCACTGAGTACATTTAGAAGTGTTCCCTCCTCTTTAGTATTTTGGAAGCATTTCAGAAAATCTGGTATTAATTCTTTAAATGTTTGGTGGAATTCACCAGTGAAGCCATCTGGTCCTAGGCTTTTCTTGGTTGGGAAGTTTTTGATGAGGGATTCAATCTCCTTACGTGGTGTAGGTCTACTCAGATTTTCTGCTTCCTCTTCAGTCACTTTTGGTAGTTTGTGTGTTTCTAGGAATCTGTCCCATTTCATCTAGGTTGCCCGATTTGTTGTGGTGCAGTTGGTCAGAGTGTTCTCTTAGAATCCTTTTTACCCCAGGACAGGGCTCCAAAACCAACAGAGCGTTCTGGGAGACCAGTGAAAGAGGTTTCTGGGAAGGCTTCCTGGAGGAGGTGGCGTTTGAGCTGGACCTTGAAGGGTGAGTAGAAGGGAGAGGAAAGTGGGTGAGCAGAGCAGCCAGATGGGGAGAAGTGAAGGATACACAGCCGCCAGCAGCAAAGGAGCTGCAGGAGGGAGTCTGAGCAGGAGGTTGGGAGATGTCCGGACTCAGGTGTCCCTCTCATTCCCCCCACCCCTGGCTGCTTCCAGATGACACCCCTGTGGCCACGGCCAAGAACATGCCCGAGGACAGCACAGATCTGTTTGGTAATAGTGTGGTGGAGGATGGCGGTGCCACCAGTGGGCACCAGTGGCGGATAATGATCATTGGGAAACAGGAGCGTCTCATCAACCTGCACATGATCCGGCCCTACATAGAGGTGGTCACTTGCGGAGGGGAGACCAGCACCCTCAGCACCCCCTCCTGGCTCCAGCTGCTGGGCAACTGGAGACCTGTCAGTGCCCCTCCCTGGCCCTTGGTCTCTTCATCTGATCCACGGGGGGCATTTGCAGAGGCTCCTTTCTTCTTGAGTGTGCAGGCGATAGAGGGTTGCATTTTAGAGTTTCTATCATAAGTAATGTTGGAAGGATATGGGGGATGACTTGGTGAAGCTTCTATTGTCTGGGGTCAGAGGTTGGGGCTCCCGTTGTCTCTGTTGCTGAGGGCATGAAGGGTCCCTTCCTGGGGCTCCCATCTTTTCTAGTGTTGGGGACCTGGGAAGAATTAGTGGATGGAGGCCCTACTGTCTCAAGTGTGGGGAGAGGTGGAGGGTCACGGGATGGAGTTCCACTTGTCTCTATTTAGGGAGAGTCACTTTCTGCATCTCCGCTCGAGGTATTGTCAGTATAGACTGAGCGGGTCACTTGGCTCCCCCTTCTCTACTGCTGAGGAGAATCTGATGGGGTCACTTCTGGGCTGCCATCATTTATAGTGTAGGAAGTGACCTTTCATTATGAGAACTTTTAGACTTGCAGAAGAGTTGTAAAACTGTACAGGGTTATTTTATACAGTCAACATTCATTTGTATTTAGTCACATTTTATGTTACATGAGGATCTTCATTCAGTTCTGAAGTTGTTTCTGCATAGAATCACTTTCCTTGAGCCCAAATAAGTCTCTTTAGTGTTTCTTGAAGTGCAGTTGATCTGGTGAGTAATTCTTTCAGCTCTTAAAAAAATCCCTTTGGAAAACATCTTTATTTCATCTGCATTTGTGAAGAACATTTTGTGAAGTTATAGAATTTTAGATTGGCAGTTTTTTAAAATTCAAATTCAGTTATTCATTCATTGTCTTCTCGCTTCTGTACTTTTTCTTGAAAAGTCATCCTTAGTCTTATTCTTGCTGTTTTGAAAGAGAGGTATCCTTTTTCTCTGATTTCTTTCAAGATTCTCGGTTGGTATTTCATTTTCCACAATTTGTCCTTTCCTCTCCATTTTTTTAAAACATTTTATTTGTAGTTATTTTGAAGTCCTTGTCTGTTAACTCCAATACCTGGATTGTTTTGGGGTCTGCTTCTATTAATTTCTATATTCACAATTTGGACCTTTCTCTGCTTCTTTGCATGTCTAGTAATTTTTTGTTGTGTGCTTGTATTGTGATGGTACATTTTTTAGAGGTTCCTGACTATGCTGTCCTTCTCTAAAGATAAGTTTTGTCATGGAAGGTAGTTATAATACTAATGGGACACCTCGAGTCTATCAAAACAGGCTTTAGATTTTATAAGGACAAATGTATTTCCAGTTTGGACTTACACCTGTATCTTTTAGTGCATGGTACTCTGAGGTTGTGGCATTTCTATGGTCTTAGTTGAAACAGAGGATGCATAGAATCACTTTCCTTGAGCCCAAATAAGTCTCTTTAGTGTTTCTTGAAGTGCAGTTGATCTGGTGAGTAATTCTTTCAGCTCTTAAAAAAATCCCTTTGGAAAACATCTTTATTTCATCTGCATTTGTGAAGAACATTTTGTGAAGTTATAGAATTTTAGATTGGCAGTTTTTTAAAATTCAAATTCAGTTATTCATTGTCTTCTCGCTTCTGTACTTTTTCTTGAAAAGTCATCATTAGTCTTATTCTTGCTGTTTTGAAAGAGAGGTATCCTTTTTCTCTGATTTCTTTCAAGATTCTCGGTTTGTATTTCATTTTCCACAATTTGTCCTTTCCTCTCCATTTTTTTAAAACATTTTATTTGTAGTTATTTTGAAGTCCTTGTCTGTTAACTCCAATACCTGGATTGTTTTGGGGTCTGCTTCTATTAATTTCTATATTCACAATTTGGACCTTTCTCTGCTTCTTTGCATGTCTAGTAATTTTTTGTTGTGTGCTTGTATTGTGATGGTACATTTTTTAGAGGTTCCTGACTATGCTGTCCTTCTCTAAAGATAAGTTTTGTCATGGAAGGTAGTTATAATACTAATGGGACACTTCGAGTCTATCAAAACAGGCTTTAGGGCCGGCCTGGTGGCGCACTGCTACAGTGCGCCGCTTGAGAGCGCGGTGGCGCTCCTGCCAAGGGTTCGGATCCCACATACAGACCGGTTCCCGCTCACTGGCTGAGCGAGGTGTGGGTGCAACACCGAGGGGTGCGATCTCGTTGCCGGTCCCAGTCCAGTACGGGCGCGACACTGAGGGTTGTGATCCATTGCTGGACACGAAAAAAGACAAAAAGGAAAAAAAAAAAAAAACAGGCTTTAGATTTTATAAGGACAAATGTATTTCCAGTTTGCACTTATACCTGTATCTTTTAGTGCATGGTACTCTGAGGTTGTGGCATTTCTATGGTCTTAGTTGAAACAGAGGTTTTTACCAAGGTTACTTCACTCCAGATGAGTCCAAACATGAATCTCCATTTCTCCAATATGTGTGACCTCTGAAATTTCTGCACAACTCTTCAGCTTTCAGTATCTATCTAGCTAAGCCTCCGAGATTCTTTCCCTGCACATGTACAACTTACGTATTATCCAAAGACTGGAGGGGGATTTTAAGGCACGTTTTTAGGGCTTCTTTTCTGTGACTCTGTAGTCTCCATTAGAAAATCCTTCAGGTTGTTTACTGTGTCATTTCAGTAAGCTCCCAACATGTTTTTGAGCATTTCCTTAACTTTTGGTACCATAAGATTTTCCCATAATCATCTTTTGTATTTTTCCTGCTCCTGCTCTAGACTCGGCCACTTCGTCGAGGAACCCTAGTGTCTTCTTCAGACAACGCTGTTTAGAAACCAAGATCTGGATGGTAGGTATTCTCATTGCTACTGGGATGTCGTGGCTTCTAGGCCTTCTCAGCCGACAGAGGTTAGAAATATATGGATGTGTACTGTTCTATACATACGCACACGTGTATGTTGTTTCTATCTATAAAAATCCCAGTGAATTCATGCTGATACCTCCAATTCCAATCTAACACCACAGCGTTCATTCTAGCCTTCTCTCTTTGCTTGTTTGTAACATCTTTTTTTGACAGTGAGAAACTGGCTCTTATTATCTATAATCTGTTTACTTAGTTGTTCAACCCTCGTTTATCTATAAAGT
>NW_007748327.1:8823-9869 GCF_000696425.1 Galeopterus variegatus
ATTTGTTATAGATTGTATTCTATTTTGCATTCCCTCCACCACTTGGTAAATTAAAAAAAAACAAAAACTACCGTAATATTTCCTCTTTGTGGTGTATAGTTCTATTGGTTTTGACAAATGCACAGAGTGGGGTATCCACCAACAGTCATGATACAGAAAAGTTCCCTTACCCCCAACTTTTCTTGTTCTAGTCCTTCGTACTCCTCTCCCTCTCCTACCCCTTAGCCTTGGCAATCATTGATTTGTTGTTGTTCCCTACAGTTTTGCTTTTTCTAGAGTGTCACACAATAGAATCACACAACCTCTGGTTTCAGTGCAGGGCTCTGAGCAGAGAGGAGCTGGCTGGCTAGCTGGGAGATGGGACATCAGGGACATTTGTGGCTTAAAGCAAAACATGGAACAACCCCCGTGTACTAACTAATCTAGCAGAACGTCCTTGGAAATCTTAACTCACGTGGAAATCTGAACTCATATATTTTCCCGTCATTTAAGGTTTGTTGTATTGAGGGTTATTGCCCTCAGAACAATCCCTGTTTTGCTTCAGTTCTCTTGTTCACATTAAAGGCTTTAGACCTGTGTGAGTTTCCTTCTCACAAAATCTTCCAGTGAACCCATTATATTAATAATCAGTGTATACAATCCCTTACCTAAACAGTGATCAGAATTGATTCAGTGTAGGCTGTGGCCCCCTAGCTGTAGGCTCTTGCCTCCCGTCTGAGGACTTTTGTCCTATTGCATGCATTACCTAAAAACCCTGTCCAATAATCAAATAGGAATCAAGCTTTCTACCCCTCTACAATTTTATATAAAGGACTCGATCATCTGTGGAACTGGGTATCCATGGGGGTCCTGTAACCGTTCCTTCATGGATACTGAGGGACAACTGTATAGAGTTGGTCAAATGGGGATAAATACCATGGAGAAAAATAACTCCCAATAAAGGTGATAAGAAATGTGGGCACTGGAGGCCTGAGCAGATTTGAATAGAGGCCTAAGTGAATGGGCAGAGTGAGCCATGCGGCCGGGTGGGGAAAGACCAGTCTAAG
>NW_007748327.1:11452-11930 GCF_000696425.1 Galeopterus variegatus
CGTGCTTCTCAAGTAAGTGCAGGTTTTGGGTTGGTCCTGTTGTCTGCAGAATCTTACAAGAGTAAAGTCACAGGGACAAATCACAGACATGCCCTTCTACCCTGAGCTGCTTGTCCCAGCGCTGCGACTGATCCTCATCACCACACGTCCTCTACTGCCCCGTTTTAGATTCCCTTCACCCTTGACTGCCACCTCTGCTCATCTAGGCAGCTCACCTGCAGGGCTGATCCAGATCCTCACCCTAAGGGGTCTGGATGACTGGTCACCATGCCCTTCTCAGGACACAGCTGCTGCGCTTGTTTAGTTATCATAGGGATTGGGGAAATAATATCCAGAGGTATCCCAGCGGATTACCTGCGTACCAAAATGTTTTCCTCCCCGTCCTCAATGTATAGTAGCAGCCCCATGTCCTCCAGATAGGATGGCGACTTCTTTTCTCGTGTGTTGGGCTCCTAGCAGCAGTGGTAGCTTAAAGTCC
>NW_007748328.1:0-11930 GCF_000696425.1 Galeopterus variegatus
GGGGGTTCTAATCCCCAGGAGACAGCTCTCATGAGCATGTCTGAGAAGTCCCGGCCTCTGTTGCCCTTCACGAAAAGCAAAATCAAAGAGTCATGACAGGCATAACTAGCTGGCAACGACTCCAGCAAACACTGGGCTCTATAACTGGATTTCTCTTGGTTAAAATGGGCATTGTCACCTAAGCTACATGACTCAAAGACCGACTCTGCCAGGTAAGGCCTGGAGAGCCAGCATGAAGAGAGAAGCGTGTTCTCCAAGTCCAAATGGCAGATGCAAGCCCAGTGCCCCGGCCATCCCGGCTAAAACCGCATTTGACAGATGAATAACTTCAATTGTTTTCCATTGATGTTCATTGGCGAGGCTTTGGGAACATCCCTTGAAATTCTTCAAGCACTTTACAAGCATGTATTAAATACCCTTTGCATGTTTATAACGGTACGAGGAGCTGGGGTGGGGAGGGGACAGATTCGGGAGACACAAGACAAAGTCTCATCCTCTGAAGGGGTAAAGCCCTGGGAGCCTCTGAGGCAGGCTGGGGCGCTCTCGCCCTTCACGAAAAGCAAAATCAAAGAGTCATGACAGGCATAACTAGCTGGCAAAGACTCCAGCAAACACTGGGCTCTATAACTGGATTTCTCTTGGTTAAAATGGGCATTGTCACCTAAGCTACATGACTCAAAGACCGACTCTGCCAGGTAAGGCCTGGAGAGCCAGCGTGAAGAGAGAAGCGTGTTCTCCAAGTCCAAACGGCAGATGCAAGCCCAGTGCCCCGGCCATCCCGGCTAAAACCGCATTTGACAGATGAATAACTTCAATTGTTTTCCATTGATGTCTTCATTGGCGAGGCTTTGGGAACATCCCTTGAAATTCTTCAAGCACTTTACAAGCATGTATTAAATACCCTTTGCATGTTTATAATGGTACGAGGAGCTGGGGTGGGGAGGGGACAGATTCGGGAAACACAAGACAAAGTCTCATCCTCTGAAGGGGTAAAGCCCTGGGAGCCTCTGAGGCAGGCTGGGGCGCTCTCTCTGGCTGGCCTGCAGGGTCTGCAGCATCCCCTGCCCAGTGGGGTGGGGAGGGCCTTCCGGCAATGCACAGCGGTGCCTCCCATCACTCCTGAGCAGTGTGGCAGCCAGAGGCCAGTGTCCAGTTACCAACAGCCAGAGCCTGCTGTTGTCCCCTGGGCCCTGCTGGCCCCTCCAGATACCAGTACAGTCGCCCCCTTTTGCACACAGTCGCCCCCTTTTGCAGCCTGGACTGTGTGCCCATGGCCATCAGTATGGCTGGTCCCTGCATGCTGGGCCTTCACTGCCCTGTGTGGCTGAGAGACGTCTGGCCCAAGCCAAGCCTCCAACAGGATGGTCAAGTCCAACTACATTGTTTTTCAAAGGAGGAAATCAAGCCCATCAGAGAAGGAGGCATCCAGCCTGGGTCAGGGCCTCCTACCCACGCCACAGTCCTGCCGTCCAGGAGGGCAAGTTCTGCTCGCAAGACCTCCTCCCTGTCCACGCTTGCCATCTGTGGCTGCCCCAGCTTCTTCCCTGTGCCCTGGTCCTCAGGTGTCTCACCCAGCATGGTGGCCATCTGACAGAACCAAGCTCACGCCTGTTTACACATGTTAGCTACTCGCCGAGTGGTAACTGTGTGCCGGTCATGGGTAAACAAGGTGCGCTCACCTGACTCAACCATGACAGGCGGCAGGACGTGGGGGCTCAGTAACACAGAGCAGAGAGGGCCCGGGCCCAGGTGGAATGCCGGGAGTGAGAAAAGACACCAAAGGAAACCTCATTCAGAGCAAGCCGACAGGCGGCAGGACGTGGGGGCTCAGTAACACAGAGCAGAGAGGGCCTGGGCCCAGGTGGAATGCCGGGAGTGAGAAAAGACACCAAAGGAAACCTCATTCAGAGCAAGCCCCTGAGAATCCGCTGTCCAGGAGCAAGAAAAGACACCGATGGATGTTTAAAACAATGGTTGTCTTAGGCTGGCTCCTCCGAGACAAGGATTTCAGAGCAAGTAGTTTGGAGGGGGTAACCCCAGGATGTTGACAGAGGATGACCAGGGACCAGGCCACCACTGCTTATGGCTGGGGCTCTGTCCACCAGGGAGCTGAGGTGGTCAGCGCAGGACACAGCAGGGTTATCCCCCAGGGACAGGAAACTGGGGAGTTTATCCTCCAAGGCCCACCTACCAGTGGCCAAGGCCCGCCTGAAAACGGACCCCCTGGCCTGCCTGCCCACAGGCCAGGAAAAGCCCCTCCACCTGGGCAGAGCATCCCAGGTGCTTGGAGGAGGCAGGCATGGGTGTGGACTGGAACCAGGAGAGCAGGGAAGGGTGGACGTGGACAGGCCCGGCCCAGCTCCAATCACAAACGCTGGAAGTGGGCCCCACAGAGGCCATCTTGCCAAATGCTACCCCATCATAGGGATAGGGAAACCGAGACCCAGAGACGTAAGGAGAGTTGGCAGTTTCCCTAGGAGCCCGGACAAGGGGACCCAGCCCGGGAGTGACTGGGCACCCCGGGGCTGCGCAGAGCTGGGCCCCACACTCGCTGCTCGGACGTGGCCTGGGTTCCCACAGCCCATCGACGCCAGACCCTCACTTTTGGCTCAGAAGTTCGTCTTCAGAGTGTCTGAAGATTGAAAGTATAGGGGTTACGAGAATTATACGAAATTACATGTGTGAGTAATTTCCTATATATAATTTGTACACATACCATTTTATGTGTAATTTTTATCACATGTAGGAATTCTAAGAATTATAGGAAAGAACTCAGAGGCCTCCACCGGGACAGGGGGCTCCGACGAGCCCTGCTAGTCCTCAGAGCACAGACGACACAGCCCTGAGGGCATGCTTTCGGGAGCTCGGCCGGAGAATTATGACCTGGCCCAGAGTCACAGCCCAAGACGACGCTCCCTCCCACGACCACCTCTGAGAGGTCCTCACCCCACTTCCCTCTCTCCACCTCCAGTTCCTGACCTGGCTCCTGTGAAGCAAATTCAGATTTTCCTGGAGTGTCCCCAGACACAAACACAGGAGAATGAAAAAATACGTCCACACAAGAAGTCCAATGCAAATGATCCTAGCAGCATGATTCATGATGGCTGGGAGGGACATCTCGGAGGGACACATGGCTGAGCTTTGATGGCAGAACCAAATGCCATCCAGTCTTTCAGGGAAGTAGGTGCTCTGAGCCTTTACCATCCTCCATCAAAATGCATGTCCCAAATCTCAGGCTGTCTCAAGGGCAGCTTTCCATGGTGAGAGGCACAGACAACCCACCATCTGTCACCACCAGCCCCAGGGCGGTCACGTTCCCAGGGCACTGCTGAGGAATTCTGATGGTGATGGTGCAGAAGTGGCCTCAGGTTCCTGGAAGTTGTCAGTGGCCAACAAGTCCGAGAAGCCCCCTGACAAGCAGAATCGACATGGCTGTGCCCACAAGAGGGGCCCCAGGATGCCGAAATGCTGCCGCAAGCCATTATGAAATCACCGCACAATTAGCAAAGACGTCAAATGTCTCAAGAACTTAAGCCAAGTCCTCTTTAGCTCTTAGTTACTGCTAAGACACATAGAAGTTTGTACAAAAAGCTGTTTTGGGGGTTCATAGAGGAAATTGTTTGGAGGACTCTAAATACCTGCAAGTTCCAAATTAGATATTTTTAAAAATTACTTTGTAGACTAAAAATGTAGCCTCTGAGGAGAGAGCCATGGTGGGAGCAGAAAGTGGGAAGCCGTCGGCCCCTTGCACTGGCCCTTGTCCCTCTCAGGGCCACACGGGCTCATGTAGGGTTGGGACTGGTGATTCTCAGCTCTGGCTGTACACCAGAATCACCTGGAAGGGGATGACTGGGTCCCACCCCAGACCAATTAAATCATCATTTCTGGGAGTGAGGCTGGGCAAAGGCATTTTTCTAGAACTTTCCAGATGTTTCTAACATATAGCCAAACTTGATAACCTGGGATGCCTGGATGGTACCCTGGTTCCTCTAGCTCCAATATGTCACTTCCCTGCTGGTCTGGAAGATTCTCTTCCCCCAAAATGAAAGTGAGCACAGGAGCAGGGCACTGTCTCATCCAAGGATGGCTGAGCTGGTCATGGCACAGTCACAGAGCAGGACTGACTGGCCGGTCCACCCACAGGCATGCAGCATGCGTCACAGGGGATGGTCTGGCCACTCTCACTCCTTGTCAGGACTGCCTGGCTGGTTGTCCACCTGCAGGACAGTCACAGAGCAGGACTGACTGGCCGGTCCACCCACAGGCATGCAGCATGCGTCACATGGGGATGGTCTGGCCACTCTCACTCCTTGTCAGGACTGCCTGGCTGGTTGTCCACCTGCAGGAATGGGGCCTGAGGTGAACAGACAGAGAAGAATGCTGGGTCGGCAGACCAGCAGATCCCTGCTCTCCAGGGTCCATCAAGGCTGGCTGAGACATGACCCATTGCACCAGAGAGACCCCTGCCTGCCACCCTCCAGCTCTCCTCCCAGATCCTGGGGGGCTGCCTAAGCCCCCAGCTTTTGCAAGGAGGGTGAGGGGAGCTTCTGGTCCCAGCTCATTTCTTCCACCCACTTCAGGGTTGAGAAAGGGGCTGGTCCTCACTTCATGTTTCCAGAATGCCTGCAGAGAGCGGAGCCCTGAGCACCCACAGTTCTCAGGGGGTAACAGTCTTCTGGGGAACTTAGGGCTAACCTTCCTCCGAAGGTCAAATATTCTTTCATGTCAACCATCTGGATGCAAATGTCTTTTAAAAGCACTACATTTCTCTGCTTTACTAAAGACTGCTCAGGACAAACGTGGCCTCGTCAGTGCCCCAGCCTGCTGGGTTCCCGTCCCTTTGCCTTGTTTGTGTCCCATCTCCTCCCCTCGTGCTGCCAGCCTCTGCGACTCTGTCCCCTTTCTGTTGACATTTTATTTCTTAAACTGCTGGATGTTTTCAGCCAGAAAAACAAGTGAGTTAGAAATTTTCAAGAGGAAGCAGCCTCCAAATGAAGGCCAGTAGATGTGCTCTCAGTAAGGCCACCGCCACAGGGGTGGCGTCCACACAAGTAAACAGTTCATGTCTCTGCAAAAGGCTTACGAAATTTTTCCCTCAGAATTTTATAAATCACATTAGGTTATTTTAGTCTCCAGAGGAGGACAGTAGATGTAGAACCAGAGAGTTGAAATGACCTGCTTAACCAAAAAAGTGGAAAAGAAAAAGGAAAAGATTAGCATCGACAGTTCTAATTTACTTGTCACCAAGTGTCACCGGTCATGGATTACATCAGAGCTGCAAGCACGGGATTTGGAGATCTAATCCCTGCCCTCCTTTTACATGTGGGAAATCTGAATCCAGAGAGGCAACGTGACCTGCCCAAAGTCACACTCTGGAAAGCAGAACGCACTGATCCTTGGACTTTTCTTTGGAGATCTAATCCCTGCCCTCCTTTTACATGTGGGAAATCTGAATCCAGAGAGACAACGTGACCTGCCCAAAGTCACACTCTGGAAAGCAGAACGCACTGATCCTTGGACTTTTCTGGAGCGGTACTCCCTCCGTTAGGCTATGTCTCTGCTTGATGAGCAGTGCCTCTTCCAAAGCACCCCACGTTCGCGAAGGCTGGAAGAAAGGTGGGAGCACATTCTCTCCCCCGAGTGTGCATGTCTGCGAGCAGTAGGCACCCCGCGGTTCTCCCCACCTCCCAGGGCTGCTTCCTCCCCTGCAAAAGGGGAGCGCCACCGGCGCCAGGAGGTTAAATGAGACGAAGGAGGTGCTTAGAGAAGTGGCCGCCACTGCACCACCTTGGGACCTCTTCCCTCATGGCGTGGGCACCTGCTGCTGCTTCTGCAGTCCTGCTCTCTGCGGGTAGCTTTGGCAGTGACTCAGCGCAAACCCAGCAACCGCGCTGGCTTACGGCAGAGCCGCAAAGGCCCTGACAACCCAGCCAGGTCTCACTTCTTCACTATCTCTTGATGCCTGCAACCCAAAAGGCACTTAGGAAATAGACTTTCAATCTGGCACATTCTACTCAGCTCCCTCTCCTTGGCTCCTGGCTCCGCACGTCAGGGCTCGCCTCCTGCCTCTTGTGTGCCCAGCCAGGAACTGGCTGTGGTCCCACTCAGGTCTGGGAAGGGTGGCTCCTGGTGCCTGTGGGCTCAATGGCCATGGTCACCCCCTCCCCCTTCCCCAAGTCCCCCTGGCTCCCTCAGAGCCTCCACCCTGACTCAGAATTCCAGATTTAGGTCCCACTCATGGGATTCTGTATTACACTGGCGAATGTGGCCTCACCCAAGGATCCCCCAACTTGGGGAGCCAGCAGTGGCCTGGGTAGTGGGACCATGAACAGTTATTACAGGGCAAGTTGTTGTGTGGGGGTCATCCTCCCCACCCCGCAGGGAGGGCCAGAGGGCCAGGCTGACGGTGCTGAACCGACACAGCGCTTGGACCGCATCCCGTGACACATCACTGTGATGGCGCTTGTGTCCACCAGCCTGTGAGTCACCCCTCCCGAGTGCTGAGTGTCCCACAGAACAAGCCAGGTGTTGCTGAGGACCATGCCAGAAGGCGTGGCTGTATGACTTGAGGCATTGCGAGAAGAGATGGGGCCCCATGGCCCTGGTGACTCTCGAATCTCAGCCCTCCTGGGAAGGAGGCCACTTCCAGCCCTGCCAGGGCTCCAGGTGCACGAGAGACCCTGGCGGGCAACACGAGGCTCTGTGCTCGAGGCCTCTAGGATGTATAGCATGAAGTTTTGATACACGTGCATGTTGTGAAGTGATCGCCACTATCCAGCTAATTAACACATCCGTCACTCACGCAGTCACCTTTTTCGTCTTGAGTACACTGGAGATCTACCCTCTCAGCAAATGTCTCATATGCAATACATTGTTACTAGCTGTAGTAACAATGCATGCTGTGCATTAGGTCTCCACTTATGAGGTAAGCTATAGGATAACTGGAAGTTTGTACCCTGTGACCAGCATCTCCCCATTCCCCCAGCTCCCAGCCCCCAGCCCCTGGTAGCCACCCTTCTGTTCTCTGTTACTGAGTTTGACATTTTTAGATTTCACATATGTGAGATGATGTGGTATGTGTCTTTCTCTATCCAGCTTATTTCATTTAGCATAATGTCCTCAAGTGCATCCATATTGTTGCAAATGGCAACATTTCCTTCTTTTTTAAGGCTAAATAATACCCCATTGTGTAGACGTACCAGATTTCCTTTATCCATTCATTCATCTGTGGACACTTCGGTTGATTCCGTATCTCAGCTACTGTGAATAGTGCTGTGGTGAACACGGGAGTGCAGACAGCTCTTCGAAATACTGATTGCATTTCCTTTGGGTACATACCCAGAAGTGATGTACAGGAGCATATAGTAGTTCTATTTTTAATTTTTTTGAAGAACCTCTGTACTGTTTTCCGTAGTGGCTGCACAGTCGACATTCTTCTTAGAAAGTCAAAATAGCCACAGTATTGGGCCGGCCCGTGGCTCACTTGGGAGAGTGTGGTGCTGATAACACCAAGGCCACGGGTTCGGATCCCATATAGGGATGGCCGGTTGGCTCACTTGGGAGAGTGTGGTTTATCAGTCATCTTTAAAAAAAAAAAAAAAAAAAAAGCTACAGTATTGAGTACAGCAGAGTGCTGTAGCCTGTCTATCAGCATCACCTCCTTCCTTGGGTTACAAAGTCCCACTTTTGACCTCGTGACCACCCAGCAGGGCTTCCAATCAAAGGGCTCCTCCTGGATAAGCATTCTTCCCAGCCTGGAAAATGAGAGAACCCTACACTCTGCACACAGTAACTGGTTCAGAGGTGGGCATGTGGGCCAAGGAAGCCATACCCAAGCCTTTTAGGTGGATTGTAGTGATGCTGACGACCATGCAAGCCAGGAGCTGCCAAGAGCCATCAATGCCACCAAATGGAAAGCTGCCTGAAAATGGAATCGACAGAGTCTAGTTGCAACAACAGTGAACTGAGCTAAGTTGGGACTACACACCCCTGCAGCAAATACACAAGATCATGGCAGAATGTCAATTTCTGAAGGTCCAACACATGTCTGGAAAGGAAATAAAGAGAAATCCTCAGGTGCATGAAAAGATCCTCAAGCTCGTGAGCTAATGTTGCAACAGCCTTACGACTGTATCGACAGCTGACTTAGCCATTGCCCATTTGAGGCGGGGACCTCGTCCCAGCACTGAACACAGAAGGGCTTCTATGGTAGTGAAGAAGCTGGAATGGGAAGACTGCAACCACTGACTCAAAGCAGCAATGAAGGAACATAGTTCTACCCAGGACTCTGGGTTAGAGAAAGAAAAAACAAAAACAGAAAACACTCTGGAAGGAGAAACTGAAGATCCCAGCAGTGCCACCGAGAGTAACACCTGCATGGTGCATGGCACCCGCAGAGGAGAAAGTCACGCCGACCCCCGGGTTCAGAGGAGAGCATGAAAACTCTGCAGTCCTCCTGGGGTTTCGAAGCTTCTGTTCTAGCACTTGCTGCGTTTTGTCATCTCTTCAGCCACGGGATTGGGGCTTGTGCTTGTGCCAAGGGATGTTCCTGGCACAGTCTCAGCACACATTGAGAGTTGACTAAATGCTTGTGGAGTGAATGAATGTACAAGTAGATGGCAGTAAGTGGACAAGCTGCTTCTGGATTTCTCCAGCACCTGGAAAATCCCCAGGTGCATGGCCCCTAAATTCCAGGGCTGGCTCCTGGACTTGCATCCAGGAGAGGAGACCTCCAGCTCTGACCTGAGAGCCAGAGGCCTGTGTCTATTCTGGCTTTGACACCTCTCCAAGCCTGCGACATGAGCAAGGCACTTGGATTGGACGAGCCTCGGTTTCCTCATCTAGAAAACCAGAGTTGGATCAGTTTCCCATTGTCCTTCCAGTTCTGAACTTTGACGATGCTCTCCTGAAATGACCCCCCACACACCTCTTCCTTTTTCTTTTTGATGAGTCACAAACTCAAAGGTTTCCCAGGAAGTCTGTGGAAGGTGCATCACTCAGAGACAAGGATGCTTTTCTGGACCACGTCCCGAGCCTTCTTCACGTGGGCTCCAAGCACTTTCTGCTCTTCTGATTCTCCGTCTTCGCTCCCTGGGGAAGTCTGTGGACGGTGCATCACTCAGAGACAAGGATGCTTTTCTGGACCACGTCCCAAGCCTTCTTCACGTGGGCTCCAAGCACTTTCTGCTCTTCTGATTCTCCGTCTTCGCTCCCTGGACGATGACTTATCGGCTTTCAGAACAGAAGGCTGAAAGGCCTAATTGTATGTGTGGTTTCTGGGGTTGTTTAGATTTATAAATATTTTAATAGGACTTTTACTCCTTCATAACAAATATCTTACAAACCTTTGTACTGGGATCAAATGCCATGTTTTTTTTTCTACTAAGAAAACGAATTATTTTTTCTTCTCTACCTTAAGAGAGAGAAAAAAGAAATAAGACTCAGGAAAATTGCTACAATTTTAAAGTCCCTAAAGAGCATGCAGTAGTCACACCTGATTTAAACCAGGTCTGTAATGCTCTGATGGCATTAATTTTCCAGTATTCCTTAAAGAGCTCCACCCCCCTACCCAAGACAACAGCCAAGAACAGATATCCCTCATTTTAATTAAACTTCTTAAGGAATATATTATGGAGTAAACAAGACGGGCTAAGATATTTAAATATCCAATCTGAGAACTGAGAAGTTATAAGGCCAAATTAGACAACAGGTAACCCCATAGTGGAGGGATTTAGCAGCCCAAACCTATTAGGAGCATGTCCAAGGCCAGAGAAGAAACATGGCTGGCCTATCTGGGAGGACGAGGAAGCACCGTGAACTTGGGGGAGGGTGGGGGACTGTTGTCCTTGTCAAGATTGTCCCTCACAGCCACACCTGTTTGTACTGGCTTTCCTGCCTTCCAGTAAGTGACTTAGCCATGTAGATAAGAGTTTAGGTTGGACAGCTCTTTGCATAAGACTCTTGGTTTATCTCTGACCTACCACCAGCTTTTCTCACTCAATCCTAATTCTCACTAATCCTGAATCTTAGATTCAGCTGAATCGAAGACCTTATAAAATCTTCCCCCCAAAATCACTTTAATAATCCCAGGTTGGGTCTACACGGCACCAGACTCTCTCTCTGAAAACAAAGAGAGACAATCTACTCCAGGGACTCAGATATTTGACATTTTGAAGACACAGACTCCTACACACATTTCTTTTCTGTATAGTGGGACTCGAGAATAAAATGTGGAAACATGCACTGTGTATTAACCTAATGGTTAAGCACAAGAATAAATACTGTCTGGCCTTGAATACCGTCATAGTAAAATGTATTGTTGCCCTCAGAGCTACTCAGATGATGTTATGAAGCTGGGAGCCAAAAGATGACAGCAGAATTGAACTATTGCCCAAAAGCAATTACTGATTAGAATTGATTATTTCTACAAAGAAAGGTGACCGATAGATTAGTTGTCACATTACAGCAGATTTGGGCAAAACTGCCATAATTTTTAAAGGGCCTGAGCTACCTAATATAAATGGGAATAGAGAATCCGCTTTAAGGATTCCCCTGGATGCAATTCTGTAAACACGAAGTTAACAGGATGTTGATGCAACCGTGGGCTTTCAGGGCCGCCCTTGACAGATCCTTCCATCAGATGAATGACGCCATCCCCGCCATAACACCCCAAGACGTGCATAAGAAATGTTCAAAAGCAAACCGTGCTTCTGCCATGGCTTTTATTTTAACCGGGGATTATAAAAATACAGACTCCATTTAAACACACAGTAGATTAATGGGAAATGGTATGTGACTAAATATTTGAAAGTTGTGGCCATGCCTTATTTGATTTGCCTAATTACATGTTTTACTGCCTCCTTTATGGGACCGTTGCCTAAGGTATCTAAAGCCTTTATACCTACTTCTGCATTAATAGCCAAATCAAAATGCCACGCGATCACACTGGCATGCAATTTTAAAATTGCTTCCAAGTCCATTGACGCGTGGGTCCGGAAGAGAGACAGCTATACCAGCCTCTCGCTGATGGCATTTTAAGAACCATAGATCGGCATTCTCGACCAATCTAACACAAAGGATCTCCCCAGCACTTAGTCACCTCCTACCCCCATCCCTCCTTCACTGGGCAAAACAAAACTAGGGTATAAATATGTCAGGATAAGAAAGAAAACATGTACGCAACATTCAAACACCGTCTGCCAATGGAAGGAAACAAGAGAATCCAAGACAATCATGCACATACTTGGCCTGCTACCATGGCCCGGTGAATTCAGTGGTTACCATGGCGGGCCGGGGCCAGGGGGCTGCAGAGGGCAGGCTTTGTGCAGGCACTGCTCAAACAGAGAGCGGGGACTCAGTCTGCTGGTTTGTGTACTCTGGGGCAAGCCATCTCACACTGAAAAGGCCAAGAGGAGAAGTGTTGAGCTTGACTTGGGCTCATACCTTTTGGTCTCTCTTGGCATCCCGGTCCCTGTGCACCCTGCGCCTGGCCTTCTCCGCCTCCCCATCTGTGGAAACAGACAACACGGAGCACTCTCAAGAGAGGATGTGCTGGAGTCCCCCTTTTCCAGGGACAAGTGGCTGGTAGGAAGAGCCCAGATCCTGTGGGCACTGGGTCCATGCAGAAACCAAAGGGAAAGGGAATGTATTTAGAGGGTGATGCAAAGCTCCTGGCCTCCTCCGCCTCCCCATCTGTGGAAACAGACAACACGGAGCACTCTCAAGAGAGGATGTGCTCAGGAGTCCCCCTTTTCCAGGGACAAGTGGCTGGTAGGAAGAGCCCAGATCCTGTGGGCACTGGGCCTGGCCTTCTCCGCCTCCCCATCTGTGGAAACAGACAACACGGAGCACTCTCAAGAGAGGATGTGCTGGAGTCCCCCTTTTCCAGGGACAAGTGGCTGGTAGGAAGAGCCCAGATCCTGTGGGCACTG
>NW_007748329.1:0-938 GCF_000696425.1 Galeopterus variegatus
CTGTCATTTTGTTGGTTGTTTTCTGATTGTTTTTTGTGTCCTTTGTTCCTTTCTTCCTCACTTAATGTTTATCCTTGTGGTCTGGTGGTTTTCTGTATTGATAAGGTTTGATTTCTTTCCCTTCCTAATTTATGTATCTACTTTCTGAGTAAGTTTTATATTTTCAGGTGTTTTCATGATGGTTGTTATTCTTTCTCTTCTAGATGTAGGACTCCCCCTAAGTTGTTATTGTAGGGATGATCTGGTGGTGATGAATGCCCTTAATATTTGCTTGTCTGATAAAGACTTTATTTCTCCTTTTCTGAAGGATACCTTTGCTGGTATAATATTCTTGGCTGGCAGTTTTTTTCTTTCAGTACTTGGAATATATCATCCCATTCCCTCCTGTCATATAGGTTTCTGCTGAGTAGCAATCAATTAGTCTATTAATAGCTTCCCTTACAAGTGACTTGGTGTTTTTCTCTTGCCGTATGTAGAATTCTCTTTGTCTTTAACTTTGGATAGTTTGACTACAATGTGTTTTGGGGATGACCTATTTGGGCTGAATCTACTTGGGGACCTTTGAGCTTCCTGAATTTGGAGGTTCACATCTTTCCCAAAATGGGGGATGTTTTCAGTTATTATTTCTTTAAATAGGTTTTCAATGTCCCTTTTGTTTTCTTCTTCTGGAATGCCCATAATTTGAATATTTGTTCACTTAAGAGTATCCTATACACCTTGCAAGCTTTATTCATTCTCTTTTATTCTCTCTTATATTCTCTCTCTCTCTCTCTCTTTTTCTCTCCCCCTCCCTCTCTCTCGGCTGCCTATGTTATTTGAAAACTGCTATCTTTAAGATCAGAAATTCTTTATTCTGCTTGATGTAGTCTCAGATGTGTTTTTTATCTCATTCAATGAATTCTTCAATTTCAAGATTTCTGCTTTTTTTTAATGTTACC
>NW_007748329.1:1648-9769 GCF_000696425.1 Galeopterus variegatus
ATGGGATCTGAACCCGGGGCCTTGGTGTTATCAGCACCACACTCTCCCGAGTGAGCCACGGCCGGCCCATGAATTGTTTTTCTGATTTCACTGAACTGTTTGTATATATTCTCTTGTATTTCAGTGAGTTTCCTTAAGATCATTAATCTGAATTTCTTTTCTGGCAAGTTGGCAATTTTCAATTCTTTGGGATCAGTTACTGGAGCATGATTTTGGTTTTTTGGTGGTGTCATGTTACATTGATTTTTCATGTTTCTTGCTTCCCTGCATTGATATCTGTGGATCTGGTGGAACAGCCATCTTTTTTAATTTTGTAGAATAGCTTGTGTGGGGAAAGACTTTCACCTGCAAATGTGTCTTAGAGTGCTGATTGGGTACAGTGCAATGGTTTTGTTCCATATAGATGCAGTAGTACAGATTCTATGTGGTTTCTTCACCTATAATCCACTTTCATTATGTCTGCAATTGACTTAGTGACCTATGCCTTGGAGGTTTGTGGCGGTGATGGCATGGCTTTGCAGTGGGAGGAGGGATCACTGGGTTGGTTCACAGGCTGGGGGTGTGCACATCTACTCTGTGGTCAGTCATCTCTGGAGCTGGGATGCAGTTGCTCAATTGATTCTCAGTTGTGGGGTGCAGGCATGGCCTGTCAGGGTCTCTGGCACTGCTTTACCCTCTGGCAGGGTCACTGTGCTGCTTCTCTGACCAGGGGTGGGCCCACCAAGGGCACATCAGCCATATGGTCTCTCAATCAGATGCATATGCAAGTAATGGCTGAAAGACTCAGGGGCAGGTCTTCCAGGGGTATGACAGCTGAGCTGTTTTTCTGAGCCAGGATGTGGGCATGCTTTGGCTCAGCTAGCTGAGTGTAGGTCTGCCAGTGGTCCTTCTGTTGTGCCAGTTCTTGGGGCCCAATTTGAGGTCATGCTTCCTTCTGTGGTTCAGCAGTTGGACAGTCAAGGCCAGAGCTGCTGAGCTGCTTCGCAGGAAGTGAGTGAGGCCACTGGGTGGGGCTGCAGTGAGGGGGCCCATCCAGATACTTCCTGGATGGTGGGCAGTGCTGCTAGGTGGGGAGGGGGCTGAGCAGCCTCTTTCCAGTCAGTGGGCAGGGCAGCTAGCAGTCCTGCAGTGAGGGGGCCCATCTGGTTCTTCCCCACAAGTGGACAGAGCTGTTTGGCTGGTCTGTGGTGAAGTGGCCTGTCCAGCCACTTTTGGGTAGAGGGCAGGGCCACTAGGTAAGCCTGCAGTGAGGGAGCTGGTGCAGCTGCTTCCGGGACTGTTGGCAAGGCTTCCAGGCAGTGCTGTTCAGGGTGGAGCCAACTGCCCGCTTCTGCAGGAGAGGGATGCACTTTATTTCCACTAGCTTGAGGACATATTCATTAGGGTAGAGACCCGTGAGCTGTTTTTCTGGCTTGAGGGTTCGGGCACACATGACTCAGTTGGAGGCGCTGGCGGGTAGGGGGAGGAGTAGGGGGTGGTCTGCCTGTCTGATTTTTGGCTGGGGACATGGAGGTGTGTTAGTTCAACAGGACCAGGTTTGGCTTCCCAGAGTGCACAACTAGAGTCATGGCTGCTGTGAGCCCAGGCTTCAAGCTGCCAGGATCAGGGTATTGTAGCTTCTCCTGTGGTTGTGCTGGGACAGGGAAGAGCCTTAAGGCTGGGGAAGCATCATGGCTACTGGCCGCAGGGCAGGGAGTGCTCCTGTAGAGGCTCTGGTTTCAAGATGATGCTGTCCTGAATCATCTTGGGTCACGAGAGTGGGTACTGGGGAGTGCACCATTTGTGCTAGTGTTCTAAAGAAATGCAGTGTGTGTATTCTAGGCCACTCCCCACACTTTTATCTAGACCTGGCTTGCCAAAGGGTCTGTGGGTCTCTGTGGTGAGGGTGCGGTTGGTGGAGGTCCTCTGCCTACCTTTTTGCTGCAAGGGGAAATTCTTCCTGTGCCTGGTGTCAGAGACATGGTGGCTGAGGCCTGTGTCTCTCCTCTCTGTGTCACCATCCTGGGCTTTCATGCTCCATAGGGACTCACCAGTCTCTTGCTGTACCCCCACACTCTCCCACACATGCTCCCATCAATATTTAGCTGTCTGCTAGCTGTTCTGGTCCTTTTCTGTGGGGGAATACACCCCAGGCACTTCTAGTCCACCATCTGGCTGCAGCTTTCCCAACGTCCAGTTTTAACAAGCATGAAACTTCATGCCAAATTGCTTCCAATTTGTATAAAGAAATAAAATCTTGCAGATACATCATTTATAAAAAATGAAAGATTAGGAAATTTGGTAAAATTTCCTGTTAAAAAATATTCATTCATCATGTAATAAAACATTAAGTGGCAAGAACTAAGCTGAAATGTTAGAGACAGTATAGGGAATATGAGAGTTTTTTTCCCTTCTGCTTTCTAGGAGCTTTAACTGGGTAGAAAATTTGGGTCACAGAGACAACAAGTGAGTTACTAGTAGTTGGTAACAAAAACTCCAGAATACTAATTTTTTCTTAGACCATTTTTAATTTCTTCTTGCTCAAAAATTGAGACAAGCCCCACCGTGGCCAGTCTGACTGCTGAGATTGGGCTTTCTTTTCTTTTCTAGGAGTGCTCACCCTATGCAGCCCACCTCTACGATGCTGAGAACCCTCTGACGCCTCTCCGGAAGCTTCCTGGACTTTGCTCTGACTACTGCTCTGCGTTCCACTCTAACTGCCACTCTGCCATCTCCCTGCTGACCAAAGGTCATGGCCTCCAGGAGTCCCATGAAAAGGATGGTGCCCACTTCTGCCACCTCCTCAATCTTCCTGACAAAGACTATTGCTTCCCCAATGTCCTGAGGAACGACCATCTCAACCATGACCTGGGTGTGGTGGCCAAGGACCATCAGGGCTGCCTGCAACTCTGCCTGACTGAGGTGGCCAACGGGCTGAGGAACCCCGTTGCCATGGTCCATGCTGGGGATGGCACCCATCGCTTCTTTGTTGCTGAGCAGGTAGGAGTGGTGTGGGTCTACCTCCCAGATGGGAGCCATCTGGAGCAACCGTTCTTGGACCTCAGGAGCATCGTTCTGACTACTCCATGGATTGGGGATGAGAGAGGCTTCTTAGGGTTGGTTTTTCATCCCAAATTCCACCACAACCACAAGTTCTATATTTATTATTCATGCCTTGGCAAAAAGAAGGTAGAAAAGATCCGGATTAGTGAGATGAAGGTTTCTCGGGCTGATCCCAACAAAGCGGACCCCAAATCAGAGAGGTGAGTCAGAGCCATGAGAATCTGCAACTTTATACTGTATTCTGAAATAATGCCAATCAGTCCTTTGAAATAGTAGAGGGGAACTTAACTGGTTTTAGAGGACTAGCTTAAAACATCAAGAAAGGAATCATTGTTGATTAATGAGCGCAGCCTAAGTTAGACTCTTGAGTCAAGGGTCTTTATGGGGTACAGCCACCACCTTACAGTTACCCTAATTAGAACCATGGTTTCTTGTCTTTACAGAGCGTAAGAAAGGGCCAGCAACCACAAAGTCTTGAGAAATGATGATGGATAATATCAATATATTAAATATAATACCAGCCTATGATTATTTTGTGGTCATTAGATCCAGACCCTTTCTCTTGAATGTGGGATTTCTTGTCCTCATAGGAGGCTGGGGCACAAGGCCACAAAGCTATTGATGTATGGTCAGATGAGGACTCGGTTCTAACTGACCCCAAGCTCATGCTCTATCCATTCTACCACCCTGCCTTTCTTCCTTCTCCTCTCTGCCTTGTCTCTTTCCCGTTATAGAGAGGTGGGAGGACTGGAAAGAGCATGCTGCACTGATAGACTAACCCCTGCTAAGTCGCTCAAAGAAAGGGACTGAGAGTTCTGGGACAGCAAAGAGTAAGGCAGGCCCTAGAACAGGGCGATTGTTACCCTGGCTCTGTCTACATCACGTGAAGTCATGGTATGAAAGAAAAATAATCAACGAAGGAGTCATGCCAGGAAACAAGAGACCTCTCAGAGCCCTAGAGCTCTGTTTTGTCATCCTGGGCACTCTGAAATGGGTCTTGGCTGGCGTGGCAGATCTTGGTGCGTACACCAGTCATTTCTGGGTGTCTCAAGAGGATACAGCTTCTGCTTGTGTCAAAGCCTAATGCAGTTTTAATTGAAGTATAACTTACATATAGTGAAATATAATCTCTGAAGAGCACAATTGGATAAAGTTTTACAAACGTGTACACTTGTATTACCACCGACCGTATCAAGATGCAGAACATTTCCATCACCCTGGGAGGTTCCTTTTGCCTATTGCCTGTCAATACCAATATCATGGCTTTCTCTCCCCTCTCCCCTGCCAACATGCACAGGCACACACATGCACCAGCCAGAGGTGGCCACTCTTACCACAGATTAGTTTTGCTTCTGGAACTTCATGAATAAATGGAATCATGTAGTGTGTACTCTGTGTGTGCCTGGCTTCTTTAATTCAATAATGTCTCTAAGATTCATTAATATTTTTGCATGTATCAATAGTTTGTCTTTTTCATTGCTTTGTAATATTCAATTGTATGAATATACCATGATTTATCCATCTATTCTTCCTGTTACTGATGGATACTTTGGCTGTTTCCATTCTGGGGATATTGTGAATACAACTGCTACAGTGTTTTGTAGTTTTCTGTGTAGAGGTCTTGTACATCTAAGCATTTCCTTGTGTTTGATGCTATAGTCAATGTTATTTTGTTAAATCACAGTTTCTGATTGTTAATTCATAATATATACACATTTTTTCATATTGAGCTTATATGGCAACTTGCTGAACTCCTTATTTGTTCTGGTAGCTTTTTTTTGTAGATTCGATTGGATTTTCTATGTAAAAGATAATTTTGTCTGTGAATATGAACACTTTTATTTTTCTTTCTCTGAATTGGAAGGCTTTTATTATTTTTTTAACTGGACAATTGCTCCAGTTTAATTCTTCAGTACAGTGTTGACTAGGAACGGGGAAACAATCTAATTTTCACCATCACATTGGTGTCATTTCCATTATTATTATTTTAGTATTTATACAAACTATAATAACATCGTTTATCTTATTCTAGATATTATAGTTTGTGTCTATTTTTAATCAGACTGGTTAGAGGTTAATCAATTTTATTCATCTTCTCTTAGAACTAGCTTTTGAGTTCATTGCCTTTTTTCCTATTATTTTTCTGTTTTCTATTTCATTGCTTTCTGCTCTTTTCCCTTGCTTCTGCTTGCTTAGGGCTTAATTTGCTCTTCTACTTCTGGTTTCTCAAGATGGAAGCTGAGGTCATTGATCTGAGACCTGCCGTCTTTTCTAATATGTATGTTTAGTGCTGTAAATTTCTGCTCAAGTGCTGCTTGAACAGCATCCTGTAATTTTGATATATTGTGTTTTCATTTTTATTCAGTTAAAAATATTTTCTAATTTCCCTTGTGATTTCTTTGTCCCATGAGTTATTTCAAAGGGTGTTATATAGTTTCCAAATATCTGAATATTTTCCAGAGACCTTTCTTTTTTTTTTTTTTTTGACTGGTAAGGGGATTGCAACCCTCGGCATGGTGTGGTCTGCACCATACTCAACCAGTGAGCGTGCACTACTCAACCAGTGAGCATGCACCGGCCATCCCTATATAGGATCCGAACCCACGGCCTCAGCGCTACCAGCGCCACACTCTCCCAAGTGAGCCATGGGGCCAGCCCACCAGAGATCTTTTTGCTATTTATTTCTGATTGAAATTTCTTGTGGTCACAGAACATACTATATATGATTTAAGAGATTATCCTGGATTTTCTAGGTGGGTCCTAAATATGATCACAAGTGTGTTTAGGAGAAGACAGAGGAAGAAGAGATAGAAGTGGTATGACGATGGAAACAGGGATGAAAGGTGATGCAATGTGGGGTTATGAGTCGAGGCATGAGCACAGCCTCCAGAAGCTGGAAAAGGCAAGGAAATGGATCCTCTGGAGCCTCTGGAGGGAGCACAATCCTGCCAACAGCTTGCTTTTACCTCAGTGAAAACCATTTCAGAGTTCTGGCCTTCAAAATTATAAGAGAAGAAATATGTGTTGTTGTAAGCAACCAAGTTGTGGTAATTTATTACAGTGGCCGTAAGAAACTCAGATGTTACCATTTCTAATGCTCTTCATTCTTTTGTATAGATGCATATTTCATTCTGATATCTCTTTTTTTTCTGTCTGAAGAGCTTCCTTTAACATTTCTTTTCTAATGGTTCTACTTGTGAATTCTTTCGGTTTTTGCAGTCTTTATTTTGCCTTTACTTTTGAAAGATATCTTCACCGCATATGTTGACATGTTTTTTCTTTAATTCTTTAAGGAGGTTGCCCCACTATTTTCTTGCTTGCATCATTTCCAATGAGAAATCTGCTGTCATCCTTTTATTTGTTCCTCTATATGTAATATGTCATTTTTCCTTCTGGCTGTTTTTAAGGTTTTTCTCTTTATCACTGGTTTTGTACAATTTCATAAACTAAACTTGATTTAATTTTCTTCATATTTTTGGTGCTTGAAGTTTGTTGTAATTATTAGATCTGTGAGTTTATAATAAGCTTTCATTAAATATTGAGAAATTTTTGCCATTATTTCTTCAAATATTATTTTTCTGTTTCCTCACCCCTTTTCTCTTCTCTCATTTGGAGACTTCAATCACATGTATCTTAGGCTGCTCATAGTCGTCCCACAGCTCATTTTTTCTTTTTTTTTTTTTTTTTTAAGATGACTGGTAAGGGGATCTTAACCCTTGACTTGGTGTTGTCAGCACCACGCTCAGCCAGTGAGCGAACCGGCCATCTGTATATGGGATCCGAACCCGGGGCCTTGGTGTTATCAGCACCGCACTCTCCCGAGTGAGCCACGGGCCGGCCCTCATTTTTTCTTTCTGTTTCGTTTTGGATAGTTTCTATTGCTATGTCTTCAGTTCATGAATCTTTTATTCTGTAGTGTCTAACCAGCCACTAATTTTCTTCTATAATGTCTAACCAGCCATTAATTCCATCCAGTGAGGTTTTTTTTTTTCAATCTCAGACACTGAATTTTTCACTTCTAGAAACTCAATTTGGGTCTTTTAAAATATCTCCCATGTCTCCAATATAGTAACAATCTCTGTTTTAATGTTCTTGTCTGCTAATTTTAACATCTGTATCAGTTCTGTGTCAGTTTAGATTGATTTTACTCTTTGTTGTGGGTTGTATTTTCCTCCTTCTTTGCTTGTCTAGTAATTTTTGATTGGATGCAAAAAATTCTTTATTTAACTTTGTACATTCTGGATATTTTTGTATTCCTATAAATATTTTTGAGTTTTGTTCTGGGACACAGTTAAGTTACTGGGAAATGACTTTCAGGTCTTGCTGTTAACATTTCTTAAGCAAGACCAAAGTGTTGCTTTTCCTAGAACTACCTCACTATTGAGGCAAGACTTCCTGAGAACTCTACCAATACCCTGTGAGTTATACTTTCAGAATTCCTGACCCTAAGTGCCAGGAACTTTTCCTTCTAATTAGTTCCCTTGCTTTAGGTAGTTTCCTCACATGTACCTGATGTTGAGTATATTGATGAATACTTGAGGGGGACCCTTTATGGATCTCTGGAGTTCATTCTCTGTACAGTTTTCTTGTCTCCAATATCAGTCCTGCAAACTCTTATTGCATTGGTGTCTACTTGGACTCTCGGCAATATCTTTCCAACTGAAAGAGTCTGCTGGGCATTGTCTGTGTTTTCCCTCCTTGTTCTGGAAACTCTCAGGGTAGTAAGCTGGAACAATTGTAGGGCTCACCTTGTTTGTTTTCCATCTCTCAGGGAACACATGCCTATGTGGCCTGATCTCCAGTGTCTTTTAACCCACTGCCATTTTGTGCAGGTTTTTGACTATTTAAGGTGTGTGGGGGTGCATTATTCTGGTCCTGTTATGCCATCTTAGTGAGAAAGGATGTTTATATTTTCATGCTACAATTCTTGGTTACAGAGATGGGGTAGAGTTACTTACTAATTGGTCTGTTCCTTCATCATCACTTGTTAGATATTTGGGATTTCTTTGTCCTCTATGTTTTTTCCCCCCACAATGCCCACCCCCTATATCACTTGGTTGATATGCAGTGATTCTTTTT
>NW_007748329.1:11106-12232 GCF_000696425.1 Galeopterus variegatus
ACTGAGGGTTGCGATCCGTTGCCGGACACGAAAAAAGACAAAAAGGAAAAAAAAAGAAAATGGGTTTCCCACCTATGGCAAATGGGTGACTGAGGTATCTCTGAAGCAGCTTTTTTGGTTCTTGGGGGAGGTGAGCTATTGATCTCTTTATGGGAGACCTGGTCCTAGTAGTCAAGCATTCCCTGATTCTTGGTGGGAAAATATCCTGCAGAGTGGAAATATGGATTCCTAAAATATAAGGTTTTATTTTTCATCTAGTCGACTTACGGCTTTGCAGGAAGATAGAAAAACCAAGAAATGGAAGAAACAGGATGTTTGCCTAGGCAGCACCAAGCTCTGTGCCTTTCCAGGGCTAATCAGTACTTACAGCAAATTCATCATCTCCTTTGCTGAAGACAAAGCAGGTACAAATTTGTACGGTTATTTGATGTCTGCTTTCTGGAACTTCATCATAGGCATTGACTGAACATTGGCTTAAACAGTAATTGCCACTTCTACTATTATCACTATCATTTTGTCATCTTTTATAATGTACTAGACACTGTTCTAAGCACTTCACATATCTTTTCCCATTTAGTAGTCACGACACCCCCATAATGTAATTATTATGCTCATTTCACCAGTGAAGAAACAGACTGACCATGCCAACCTACCCCTCTGTGTTTGAGCCACATGACCATTGTGAAGGGCAAATCATGGTCTATGCTTTGGTCCTTTTAACCCTTAGACTATAAAGAAGGTTCATGTGCTCCCCACCACCCCCAACATTTATTCTAAACTGCAGTTATAGGAACATGGACATCCTGCTGGTGTTCTCTGGGACNATTGTGTTTTCATTTTTATTGAGTTAAAAATATTTTCTAGGGCCAGCCCCGTGGCGCACTCGGAGAGTGCAGCACTTAGGTATACAGCGGCGCTCCTGCCGCGGGTTGGATGCTGGATCCTATATAGGGATGGCCTACGTGCTCACTTGCTGAGCATGGTGCGGACGACACCAAGCCAAGGGTAGTGATCCACTTACCGGTCACAAAAAAAAAAAAAATTCTAATTTCCCTTGTGATTTCTTTGTCTCATGAGTTATTTCAAAGGGTGTTATATAGTTTCCAAATATCTGAATATTTTCCAG
>NW_007748329.1:17126-20698 GCF_000696425.1 Galeopterus variegatus
ACCGAGGGTTGCGATCCCGTTGCCGGTCCTGGTCCGGTACGGGGGCAACACCGAGGGTTGCAATCCCGTTGCCGGTCCTGGTCCGGTACGGGGCGACACTGAGGGTTGCAATCCGTTGCCGGACATGGAAAAAAGACAAAAAAAAAAAAAGTCAGTCACTAAAGCACATTCCCAAGAGGGCTAGTCAAAGTAATAGTGTGTGCAGTAAATCCACATGGCATGCACTTTGTTTTACATGGCATGTTATAGTATTTGGGTTTTTCCCCCGCTAAAAAATATATTTAAAAAATCAGTGGAAAACTACAGATGAAATCCACCTCTAGCATTGTTTTCCCCTCAAAATATGGCACGAAGTCTGTGGCACACTGAAGACATAATTTACACAGACTATAGCCACATAGAGGGGATATGAAGCAGGGTGGGGGTTTCAGTTCCCCTGTTAGAGCCAGAAGGCCTTTGCATGTGGAGGGGCCCCTGCCCTGACCTCATTTACCTAAAAGTAGAATCACTTTGGATGGTGCCTGGGGTTTCCAATCAGACAGGGCAAACTGACTCTAGGGTAGGATGTGTCTTAACTCCTCAGACCCCTTCCTAAGGGAAGATTTTAATATAGTTCATCAGTGCACCAAACCCTGTGTATGGGGCTCTACAAAGATTCAACATGAGCCTCACAATCCACACAAGACAAACATTGGTCACTGTTCTCCACAAATTAGAGGAAGAAAGTGGTTGTTTAAATAACACATAGCTGTATAAAGCTCTAGGCTTTTCAAATTTGCAACTTAATAGACTTTTTTCCCCAGAAAATTGAGAAAGAGTTGCATAAGGCACACAATAGCAAGTGAATTTATTTCAGTGCAATTGCACCAACACTGTGTCAGGTTCACAAAGCTGCTTAAGACCCAGCACTGGCCCTTCAGAAGTCGAGAATAAGAAAATGATAGTGACTACTGATTACTGAACACTTTCTAATTGAATACCTAAGGATCAGTTGAGGCACTGCGATCCCCATTTTACAAATGAATAAATAGCTTGAAGCTTATGCAGGTCAAGAGGTTCCCAAGATAACACAGCTAGTAACTGGTGTTACCAGAACTCAGCCCAGACTTACATAACTCTGAGGTAGGGGTTCATAACCCTGCACTGTACTGTCCCTCACAGATAACTACTAAGCAAGCTGGAATGAGGTAGTTACTATGAGAAAGGAGCAATGTTTTCTGGAGTTCAAATGGGAAGAAATGGGAGAAGCCAGTCTCTTTCTAAAATAGATGCAGGAGAGAGTGTGTAGAGGTGGTCCTAGTGGGGCGTGGAGAGGACCGGGAGCAGAGGCTGCAGAGTGTGTGTGGGGTGTCCCAGGGAAGTCAGGAGCCCAAGCACTGACTGAAGGAGGAAAACGAGAGAGTGAGGAAATGAAAGGACTACAGAAGGGGCAAAGTAAAGCGGCTAACAGGTGGTCCTCAGCCTGTAGATTGCCTGTTTCCGAGGTTTCACATGGAATCCTTAAGGAAGGGGAGATTCATTGAGGAGAAGTTTCCAAGAGCAAAGAGATAAGGGAGAAGCCTGTTTGGTTCAATAAACATGAGCATGTAATCACCTCTGCTGGGCCATACTCTGAGCGAGTCTCTGGGGTTTCAAAGGCGGACTTCCCGTCAAGAAGCTCACAATGTAGTGAAGGCCTGCTGTTGGCCAGGGCCCGGGGCTCCATCCAGGGCCTCACTGCATTCTGGGCTGTCGCCTCATTTTGACTGTTTTCTGCATGTGCAGCTCTGTCTAGCCCTCCTGATGTGCTCTTCCTCTTTCCCTAGGGGAGCTGTATTTCCTGGCCACCTCTTACCCAAGTGCCCACGTGCCACATGGATCTATTTACAAGTTTGTTGATCCCTCAAGGTGAGATTTGGTGTCATTTTCTTCTCAAGTACATTTTTATTAGTGCTTATCTCCATGGAAGGCCAAAAAAAAAAAAAAATGGTCTCACTCCCCAAGAATTAGGAAGAATTATCAACAAAGTAAATCTAGATGAAAGATGCTCTAGAGGGAAAGTAGTTTGGACAAACATCTGTGTAGAACCATATGTCTATGGGAATTATGGAATATTCGGGAAATGGTCTCTTTGTGGTTGGAAATGAAGATCTCGAACCTTCCTGGGATGACTAGTCTAGGCCTGTGGCTTGCATATTTTTGTTTTTAAATATGCTTCTGGAAATTTCTGTCTGGGCTCATCTGACTACAGGTGTATACCTCTGACCACCGAGTAAGTATTGCTGCCCCATCTCGTGGGCTTGGCTGAGGTCTCAAGATCTTTGGCAAATACCTTGAACTGTCAGGTTTTCCAGTGTCTGCACATGACCTTTTCTGGAATTCAGTGGCAGTATCTGTTCACTTGGAGGACTCTCTGCTGTTTACTTATGCTCACTTACCCACCTCGCTCAGGGGTTGACCAACCTCCACCAGCGCAGGCAAAAGCCACAATACAGCTTCACACTGTGAGGCAGTGGACTCTGTGACCAGAGGGTCTGTGCTTGGGGGGTGATGCCATATATCCATCTTGAGGAGTCTGGGCAGTGCACAGGATTTATCTCAGGATTCTTGCTCAAAGCAAGAAAGTCTCCCCATACTGAGCCTACAGATAGTCCTGCAGAGGAAAACTTCCCTCTGAGGACTGTGGTAGCCATATCTGGGTTGCTGTTCAGTAGACATTAGGCAAATAGGTCCAGCCACTGGGCAGGGCTCAGGGCCAGGGACTGGCTCAGCTTCCATTTGGCAACAGGGTTCTTGCTTGTGTGTTCTCAGAAGTTCCTGGAAGAGGCTCAGTCCCTGAGGCTGTGCCTGGGGTGCTCTGCTGATAGTGGAGCAGGGATTGCCAAGGTGTGAATTTGGTACTGGGCTGTCTCCACTGCTGTGTCTGCCCGGTGCTTGGGGGAGGCAGCAGCCCCAGGGTCTGCAGTGTGCTTCTGATGGCTGAAATGCCTGGGGGAGGAGTTCCACTCTTTCCACTAATGGCTTCCTGTGTGAATCCACTTTTCTTTCCTTTGGCAGTTGCTTGATCTCGTTGGGCTATAATGTAACTCCCCTCTTTCACAAGAGCAGTCATGAGAGGCCATACAGAAAGCAACTATAGAGGCCTTTCCACACCGAGGACATTTTTGCTCATTCACCTTTTTCTCAGGTTGACATTTATTGAGTTATTCTGCATGCCAGCCCTATGCTAAGTGCTGTGTATGTAGCTGTCATTTCGTGCTGACAGAATCCCAGTGAGGCAGGGGTTAACTTCCTCAATCTACTGATAAGGAAACCGAACCCTTGGCAAGTTAAATTACTCGCCCAAGGCACAGCCGGTAAGAGAGTGTCCAGGATCAGAGCTCAGTTCTCTTCGTGGATCTAAGTCATCTTGGCACTACTACCCACTCAGTTCAGTGTCATTACACGGAGTCACGCAGCCTTCCTCAAGCTTCTGTAGCCGTGGACCAGACTCTGCCAGCTCACTCACTCGCCCGTCTGTGCACTAAGGCACTAGTCCCAGCATCTGAGAGGCAATTGACTGATTTATGCATCATTTGTCCCTCCCATCTTTT
>NW_007748329.1:21634-23671 GCF_000696425.1 Galeopterus variegatus
CACCATGAAAAGCAGCAGAATTATCATCATCATCATCATCTGAGCACTTCTTATGTCCTGGGCGCTGTTCCAAGTATTTTTTAATTTCCGTCAATCACTGCTGTGTGCCAGATACACAGCTCTCATTTCATCTTCACCATCTCCCCACGAGATGGGTAGTATTATTTCTTGCATTTTACAGATGTGCGAATTGAAACTTTGCAGGGTTTCCTTGCCCCTGGTCACCAGGATTTGAACCCAATTGTCTGGCACCATGCTCCTAACCCCTCACTGCACTGTCTCCTGAGGCCCTTTCTCCTCTCCACCTGAGCTCGTGGTGTATTTCCTACTACATCTACCCCATCCCCACAGATGAGTGAGGGCTGACCCCAATTCTTGCAAATGTATGCCTTCTGGTGACCTTGATTTCCTGCTCGCATCATCAGAGACTGTGTCCTCAACCTTTCTGTCTGTGTTTCTAGGCGAGCACCTCCAGGCAAGTGCAAATACAAGCCAGTGCCAGTGAAACCAAGAGTAAGCGGATCCAGTTCCGGCCACTCGCCAGTGAGTCTGTCTTTGAGTATCAGGCTCAGGCCTGGGTGTGGAGGCACACGCTCGGTCCCCTGGTGGAGGGGCTTGGTTTCTTTCCTTTATAGGTTGTCTTTTACTTGTGGCTCATTCTACACACCTCCTCTGCATACCAAGTGAGTGGGAGGGACACTGCTTCTACTGTGACCTGTTGTCCTCTAGTCAGTCATTCATTGAATCATTCATGTGTTTATTTATTTGGCATCATTCATTCAGTACTTACTGTGTCACAGGCACAAAGTAAGCACTGCGGATACAGAAATGAACACTTAAAGTCTCTGACCTGTAGTAGCTCAGGGTTGAATGGGAGGGGTGGATACTGCAGACAGGTAAAGAAATAAATGTGGCACTGAGCTTCTGGTACAGAAGGGTGCCAGAGCACTGAGAACCCCTGCAGTGGGACTTCTTCCTCCGGGTAGGTGGGGAATCAGGAAAGACTTATAGAGGAGGGACTCTATATCAAGGGAACTATCCCAGAGCCATGTATCACCCAAGGGACCCTATTACAAAAGTAATATATTTAGATGAAGGCCAGTTAAGGGCATTAGGAATATTGACTAACAGGATTTGTATTAAAGAGTGCTCATACAGGCCGGCCCATGGCTCACTCGGGAGAGTGCGGTGCTGATAACACCAAGGCCACGGGTTCGGATCCTNATGCCTTCTGGTGACCTTGATTTCCTGCTCGCATCATCAGAGTCTGTGTCCTCAACCTTTCCGTCTGTGTTTCTAGGCGAGCACCTCCAGGCAAGTGCAAATACAAGCCAGTGCCAGTGAAAACCAAGAGTAAGCGGATTCAGTTCCGGCCACTCGCCAGTGAGTCTGTCTTTGAGTATCAGGCTCAGGCCTGGCTGTGGAGGCACACGCTCGGTCCCCTGGTGGAGGGGCTTGGTTTCTCTCCTTTATGGGTTGTCTTTTACTTGTGGCTCATTCTACACCCCTCCTCTGCATACCAAGTGAGTGGGAGGGACACTGCTTTTACTGTGACCTGTTGTCCTCTAGTCATTCATTCATTGAATCATTCATGTGTTTATTTGGCATCATTCATTCAGTACTTACTGTGTCACAGGCACAAAGTAAGCCCTGCGGATACAGAAATGAACACTTAAAGTCTCTGACCTGTAGTAGCTCGGGTTGAATGGGAGGGGTGGATACTGCAGACAGGTAAAGAAATAAATGTGGCACTGAGCTTCTGGTACAGAAGGGTGCCAGAGCACTGAGAACCCCTGCAGTGGGACTTCTTCCTCCGGGTAGGTGGGGAATCAGGAAAGACTTATAGAGGAGGGACTCTATATCAAGGGAACTATCCCAGAGCCATGTATCACCCAAGTGACCCTATTACAAAAGTAATATATTTAGATGAAGGCCAGTTAAGGGCATTAGGAATATTGACTAACAGGATTTGTATTAAAGAGTGCTCATACAGTTACTGGTTTCCTGGGGGTGCTTTCCCTTATAGTCCTTTCCAGG
>NW_007748330.1:0-277 GCF_000696425.1 Galeopterus variegatus
CTTCAAGAGAGAAGAATTCCTAGGAAATAACCCCAAGTTAGGTTTTCTCTCCATTTTTATTTTCCAAGCAAGAAAGTGACAGAAAAGTAACACAGGTGGTTATAAAAAGAACAATGAGATATTTGTCATGGTAACAATCATTAGGTTTACCTGCACCAAGGACGACTGGGCTAATAGCAAGCATTTTTGCTGTGTTACAATTTTTTTAATCTACAGCAGAGGTTTTAGTCCTGGGAAAGTTTTCTGCTTTTCCCAAGCTTAGCATTTCTATGGGCAA
>NW_007748330.1:5731-6140 GCF_000696425.1 Galeopterus variegatus
TCCTGCAAGCTCCATTCATGGTAAGTGCCCTATACAGTCATACCATTTTATCTTTTATACTGTATTTTTGCTGTATCTTTTCTATGTTTAGATACAGATACCATTGTGTTACAATTGCCTACAGTGTTCAGTACAGTAACATGCTGCATAAGTTTTTAAATTTTAAAAGATTGTTATTATACAAAGTATGTACTCCAACTCCAATGAAATGAAATCAGAAATCAATAACAGGATGAAATTTGGAAAATTTATTAATATATTAAAATTAACAACACACTCCTAAATAATTAATGGGTTAAAATAGTAATCACAAGGCAAATTAAAAAATACTTTGAAGTGAACCAAAACGAAAACACAGCATATCAAATGCAGTGAAATCAGTGCTCAGAAAGAAATTTATAGCTGTAAA
>NW_007748330.1:11678-11929 GCF_000696425.1 Galeopterus variegatus
TACTATGTGCCAGACATGATTTTGAGCATTTTAAATTATTTATTAAAATACTTTAAATTATCATTTAAAGTATTAATTCATTTAAACCTTTGAATTAAGTAATAGTAAGTAATATTTCTAGTTTACAGACAAAAATAATAAGATGATGTAGTACAGATGTTGCTGTCACAATTCTTTGGGCTGCCTTTCATTTAGGAAGACTTCTAAGCACTTATAAATTCACACCTTATCATATGAAATTCTTGTTCATA
>NW_007748331.1:0-2294 GCF_000696425.1 Galeopterus variegatus
TCGATTTCTTCAAAAACTTTAAAACCATTCTTCTCCATGCCAATTAAGGCTATCTTAGTTTAGGCTCTGTACCAGTTAGGTACCTTAACTAGATAAGTTTGGTAAAAGAGTCCCCAGATGCAAGGAGGGCTGATGGTCCAGAGTGGGTCAGCATATCTGCTTCCAGAGGCTATTCAAGGACCACCAGCCTCCTCTATTGTTGCATTTTCACCATGGACCTAATCAAAGCCGGGTCATCTATACTATCCAAGTTCCAGCCTGCAGGGGGCCACAAAGAGAGACAGAGAGAATTGGGTGCTGATCACTTCAGTTTACTTATGTTGAGTGAAACAAGCCAGGCACAGCGGGAAAGATATCCGCATGTCCTCACTCATAAGTGGCAGCTAAGAGAGAAAGAAGGAAGGAAGGAAAGACCGCAGTGGTGCACTGGACTTGCAGAGGGAGAGAACATACCTAGCGTTGCCAAGTGGTGTGGGGGAAAGAGGGAGGGGAAGGGAAGTTGGGATTAATTGGGTGGGGAACACGGGGTATAATTGCAATTTGTGGTCATGGGCATGCTGCCAGTACTGATCTGGCCATCACTTCTTGGGCACAAGTGGTGATAGCTTTGTACCCCAGTAATATTCATAACCAATAGAAAAAAAATTTTGAAAAAAAAATACTTGGCCAAAACTTGGTTCCATGCTTCCACATAAATACAAGGCATGATGGTATATGTAATCATTAGATGTCAGGTATTTACCACAGGATTTATTCCTTCAACATAGTTGTACTGAGCACTATTTTGTGTCAAGCCTCTTCCAGATGTTGAGGATTCAACAGTGAACAAAATAGAATCTTATCTCTCAATGATACTTACATTCCAGTGGGGCAAGACTGACAATACGTAAATATAGCAAATAAATTTGAAAGCTATCATTTGGAACAGGACTTTTCTTTTCTAAAAAAAGAAATAAAGCAGTGGCTTATCCTGCTACTCAAGCATGTAGAGCTGCTTTTTGTACTGCTTCCAATATGTGTGAACAGAATAACTACGATAAGTAGAGCTGCAATGGTTCTACCCAATACAGCAAATAAATTTATTTACTATGTTGAGTATTATAAATGCTATAAAGAAAGATGAAGTAAGGTAAGGGAACAGAGAATAACAAGGTGCCTCATTAGGTAAGGTGATCAGAAAAGACGTCTCTGATAAGGTATTATTTGATGACAGACATGAAGAGATTGAAAGACTGTGTTATCTGGATGTCTGGGGGTTAAGGCATGCCAGGCAGAAGGAGGAACCTGAGTGCAGAAGACGTGAGGTGGGGTTGACCTTGGCACATTCAAAGAAGAGAAGCAAGAAATTTGGTGTGGCTGCAGAGGAGAAGAGTGGTAGAAAATTAATTTGGAGAAGTGGTTGGGTTGGATTTTATAAGGCCCGGTAGGACATGGTGAAGACATTGGGTATAAGTCTGAGTAGAGCAGAAAGACAGGAAAGGTTTTGAGCAGAGGCATGGCATGTTATAACTCTGGGCCATAAGACGGTGCCTCCACTAGGATGGTAGTAGTGAAAGTGGAAGTTCCTGAGCAGTATCGTCCATGTGGAGGCTGGCATTAGGGACTTACTATGTGCCGTGACTTATGCTAATTAAGCACTCTATATAGATGTTTCCTATTTAATCTTTACAACATATATTTTTGGGCATAATACAAAGTCATTTCCACAATACTTTGCCTTCCTGGAATACAATTTCTGCATCTAAAAAATGACAATCATCCCTTGATAAAGTCAATGTAAGGACTGAATGATGCATCACATCAGAAGCTTGAAGCACAGTGTTTAGCCCACAACAGAAAACAAGGACAAAGTCACTTATTTCTGGGAACCCACTGTTAGGTCATTTTCAGTGAGCAAACAAGTTTTAATGGAAAAGTCTACAGTCTATAGGAGAGGTCTTGCAAGTGAGGAACAAGAAAAAGGAAAAAGGAATAGGAGAAAACGAGAAGAGAAATGAGAAAGCAAAAATAATTGCTTATGCTACCAGCAGTTCAAAAATATTTCATGATAGTGAGTAGGATAAATTTTTATACATAAAGCATGAATAGAAACAAATCCACAAAATTGGAGCTGCACTTTCCCTTTCATAGCTTTAACTGCATATTGTTTGACTTTTATTTTCTATTACGGGCCACTATCCAGTGGTCAAAGCATTATATCTCACTGGGCAGGGTGTCAGTGGCATTTATCTAGGATTTATCTTTTTACCAGGGTAAAACCAATAAATATATCCAATTTAAATATGTAAAAGCTA
>NW_007748331.1:2804-5522 GCF_000696425.1 Galeopterus variegatus
GATTTATCTTTTTACCAGGGTAAAACCAATAAATATATCCAATTTAAATATGTAAAAGCTAATGAATTTACAAATATCTTTTTAAAAGGCCTCCAGTTGACTCCTTTGGAAAAGATTAATACTTCTATTATAATGCAAAATAATTTTTTTCAATAGGTCCTTTTTCTGCATATATCAGTTTATTGACACAGAATTGTTATGATTATTTTAGGATTTTGTGTGTTACTGAGATCCACTTCTTTTCTTCATTTAATAATAAATACTTGTGCCTCTCCTACATTTTTAAGGATTAACTCTAGTACAGAGGGCAAGCACACATTCATACTCAAGAGCCATACCGGATTCAACTCATATCTCTGCCAATTTGCTAGCTGCATGATGTTAAGCAAGTTACTTAGGCCCCTAACTCCCTCATCTACAAATTGAGAATAATAATAGTATCTATCTCAAAGGTTTATGTGTGGATTAAGTGAATTCAAATAATGCTTGACAAATGATAAGCTCTCAGTAAGCATTAGTTATCATTATAAGTAAAATGCATTAGTATTTTCCAAAACCACCTAAAAGGAAGACAAGATTCATTTGGAATTGAATGTCCACAAGTCATTTATTTTTTAACCATTAGTATACATATTCATCTACTCTTTCACCTTTTCTATATATGCTGATTTGGGAGAGGCTCAAATATTCCACTGACTCCTCACATGCTATCATTCTGGATACTTTCCCTCCTCCCCTACCCACTCCCATGGGAGGGAATTTGGTAGAGTGGGATAGGAGGAGGCTATTCCTGGGGAAACTTACTCAGGATGGCCTTCAGATAGTGACTTAATTCTCCACTCCCTGGCAATCAGGAATCTTGGAGTGACCCATTTTAACCTCTGGAAAGAGTAAGTGGTATATACATCAAGCATCTTGGTTGTGAGTGATAGCAGCCCAATTAAAATAGTTTAAGCAAAAAAAGTGTTTTTTGAATAATGCAACTGAAAACTTCAATTGGTCTATTTGTGCAAATCAACAAATGTGATATGCCACATCAAAAAAAGCAAGGACAAAAACCATACGATTATGTCAATAGACACAGAAAAAGCATTTGACAAAATTCAATTTCCCTTCATGATAAAGACCCTCAACAAATTAGGTATGGCAGGAAAGTATCTCAACACAATAAAAGCCATATGTGACAAACCCACTGCCAACATCATCCTGAANGAAAGTATCTCAACACAATAAAAGCCATATGTGACAAACCCACTGCCAACATCATCCTGAATAGGGAAAAGCTGGAAGCTTTTCCATTAAGAACAGCAACAAGACAAGGATGCCCACTCTCACCACTCCTATTCAGCATAGTGTTGGAAGTTCTAGCCAGAGCAATCAAGCAAAAGAAAGAAACAAAGGGCATCCAGGCTGGAAAAGATGAAGTCGAATTGTCCCTGTCTGCAGGTGACATGATAGAGGAAAATCCCATAACCTGGTTAAACCCATAACCTGGTCGAGATACTCAAATCAAATGATGTCAGAAATCTGCCTCCTTTTAATTTTTGCTTCTCAATTTTTTCTTCCTATTTCCTTTATTCTGAGCTAGATTTTTCCCTCCAGTAGTGATGAGATGGTCACCAAGAACTCTAGGCTTATATCTTTGGAGAGAGTGTCTATTTCCCAAAGGATCTGGCAAAAATGCCTGGTTGCAATTGTGTCTTCTTCGCTTCATGTAAGTCAGTTGCCTATGCCTGAACTATCTGCTGTGGCCAGCAGGACAGAATCTTCTTATTGGCCAGCTGGGGTTGAGGACAGACAAACACAGCAGACAGGAAGGACCCCAACAGTGCTCTGTTTCCCTTCTTCGAGATGCCTATCATCTAAGGAAATGCACACTGTAAAGACTCCCTCCTAAGAGAAGCCCCAGGGCAAGAACTGGCTGGAAGTTCTACAATATAAGATCTTCAAGTCATCATGTCAGCCAATAGCTGGTAAGTCCAATTTGGCAGAAAAAGCTCATTCTAATGAGTCAATAAGTAATGTGGTAGCCAATTGTGTAGGAGCTGGTGATCCTATTCACTGTGTCCCCATATAAAAGCACCACTTGGTGCTCATATAAAAATCTGAGGCTAGACAAATAACCTAAAATCATAAACAGTAGAATCAAAAGCATCCTGTCTAGAGTGTTAAAATTGACCATAAAAATATAAAGATATTCTGAATACATAAAATCGCGCTCAAACACAAGAATTTTCAGAACTCCTTGAGCATATGGATCCACTCCTGGATTCTGTTGGACAACGTGCAAAGGGCAAAAAGAAAAAGTATCTTTTACCTTGATGAAGTACAGGCAAGATTGTCAACAGAACTAGTAAATACTCTCAAGCTAAGCTCAGGACTTCCTCAGGGGAAGGCTCATTGAGAAGATTACATATTTATTCACTTGCTCTTCTTATGTGTCACTACAGACTATGTTGAGACAGAAGGGGGTGAGATAGATTCCAGCGTAAACACTTATTGAATACGGCACTCCTGCCTAATGGGAGGGGAAGTATTTATTGAGGCAGTAGGCAAAGAGCTATAATATGAAAGTTTTGAGTTTAACTTCTCATTGATTTCCTATGTGAAATAAATACATAAATAAAGGAATTCAGCAGGATGAACGTAGAAAATTCATGCTTTGAAACAAAGGTCTTAGCTTTATTTGCACATTGCTTGGCTCCTATTTTCTATCAT
>NW_007748331.1:6483-7052 GCF_000696425.1 Galeopterus variegatus
TTGAAATGTGTTAAAGTATTGACTGAAACCAAAAGAAACTGATCAGATAGAGGTTAAAAAACACACCTTTCCCCAAAGATCTACAGTATAACCCATTTAAAAAAAATATATAAATTTATCCCTGAGTTTTTCTTCTGAAATTTAATTAAAGATTTTGGCCTTAGCCCGCAGAATTGTCTTTTATTACCATTCACTCTTTCTTGTGTACAATCGAAGTCAAGGCTATTTACTCCATGTACACTGAGAAAACACCCATATTATCTGTACCTGCCCTGAGCATTGAGAAAAAAGGATATGCTTTTCCTGCCATACTTCTTGTAGGCATGATTATCCTGAAACCCCACACTAAAGAACATGATTTTGTTCACAAACTTTGACTTTAACACAATCTTAGGTATATAAATGTTCACCAAGGAAGGATTCGAGAACAGCTGGGAGTCACTTATAGTTGAAAACGTTCTTGCTGCATTCAGGAATTCAGGGTTTGGAAATTTTGAAGAACCAGCTTTTCTAACCCGAATCTCAAAATTTCAGTTCTTTGGATTGTGTTTGCTTAGATGCCAGTTTTC
>NW_007748331.1:8541-11929 GCF_000696425.1 Galeopterus variegatus
TATAAATTGAATAAATAAATAGATATTCTGAGGGTGCATACTCTTTAGTTTTTTTTTTTTTTAATTGATTGGGTATACAATTTTACAAATAGAAACTATTGGTTCAATTAATAGAATAGGAAAGTGGGGATGGGATTGAAATCTTGTTCTGTAATTCCATAAATTGAACCTAAGCAGTAATTCTGAGATTATATACTCCATTTGATTAGGCATTAAAAAAAAAAAAATCAAATGCCGCACAGGGCTAGAGACAATGTTGCCCAGTATAGAAAGAGTAATTATGCTCATAGTCTGATATTAGCATTGTTTCACATTTTCACTAATTTAAATTTACTAAGTTACAAGGTGCCCAGTTTATTCCAAGGAAAGAAATGAGAATTATCCATTGCACTGATATAGAAACTCGTAGTTTGTTTTTGAGACACCACTCCAATAATCAAGGTAATCGAGACAGATAGAGCTGAAGATGAGGCTGTGTCTTCACTTATCTACTGTCATTGGTGCTTATAATATCTCCCCAAAGATAACTTACTTCCGTTTTGTAAGAGACATTTAAAAATACAATAAGTACAATGTATAAAATAATTACTAAAAAAGTCCAAGTAACCACTCTCCAGAATTAACTCTTGCTAATAATTTATCTGTCTTAAAACAATAAAAATGAAGTCCCTCTGTCCCTCCTCCCAGTCACATCACTATCCCTTTCCTCCATCTACACAAAGTCATCCACTACCATGAATTCACTGTATATCTGTCCACCCTATTTTTATATAAAAATATATAGATATATGTGAAATATTATTTTGTATTGATTTAAAATATATACAGATAATTGTACTATAGTGTACATATTTTGCAACTTGCTTTCAACAATATGGTTTTAACATCTACTAACACAGAAATTTAAATAGATCTGGATCAGAAGTCTAGCATATGAAAATATTTACAGTTTGTTCTGCTGTTGATGTAATGTAGTTATTTGCAACTTTCACTGTTAAAGATAATGTTACAAAAGATGTAAACATCTTTCTACATAACATCAGGCAAGGTTTTTTCAGGGAGTTTATAAGTATAATTTCTGGGTTCAGAGTGTAGATACTTTAAATTTTGCTGATTCTTTCAAATATCTTTGCATAGTGGTTGAGCCAGTTTATACTCCCTGGAGCATGTATAAGAATTCCAATTCCCCTGAAGTTCCACCAATACTTGGTATCACTTTTTTTCCATTTACCAATATTATCAGTAAAATCGTTCTCATTTTTATTAGCATTTTTGCTTACTAGTGAAGTTGACCGTCTCTCAAATTATTAGCCATTCAGTTTCTTTGTTTTTTCTTTCATTTTTTGAATTATCCGTTCCTTTAACCATCTTTTATTGAAAGATTGATTTTTTGGAATTTAGAAATTTAAAGATCTCTGAGATATAGATTTTTAGTAAAACAATTTAATATATACACTAGAAATTATATTTAATATTATATGATGTATATATATACACCAAATAATACATGCATATGTATATATAGACATGTATATACATGTATATGTAAACACACAAACTCTTGCAGTATTACTCTTTTAACTTTGTTCTTGGTCTAACTTATTATATCCACACAGTTCTCTCTTTGTTCTTTTACCAAGGCTTAGTTAAGACAGCAAAGTTAGTTTTCACAAATCATTCCTACTGTGTCATTAGTCTCAAGGGGTGAGCTGTCAAATGAATACTTTCCATGGCTGGTTTTATTTAGAACAAGTGTCCTGAGGCTTCTTTATGACATATTCACCTTGAGATTACATCTCTTTTATGCGAATGTTCCCTTTGGCATGATAGATAAGTTCAGGGGCTCCCTAAAGTCAGCTTGGTTTAATGGTATGTTCTTTTGCCCTAATCCCTCTCTGTTCTTATATTTGTCAGGAGTGTGCCTTCATTAAGTTTCCCTTGGCCTAGGTAGAAATTATTCATCAAAATTAGGCCTAAATGTGTAATGTGTAAAAATGTGCCTTTTGTCATGATATATGAGATGTCACAATGGAGCCCCTTTAACATAGTAGGGTGAATTTTCCATTCAGTGGTATTCCTTGACCCTTGGAAATTTGAGAGAGAAAAATTAATTCAAATCCATATAAGTCTTGTGGAAAGGGGTAAGGGAGGAATTGGTGAAGGGCCACAAAAAATGATTACATTTTGTAATGTTGAATACACTAATTATCCTGATACGAGCATCACATATTGTACACAGGTATTGATATTCAATGCTATACCCCACTCATATGTATAATCAACTATGTTACAATAAAAAGTAAATAAATTTTTAAGAAAGGGATCATTCCCCAAAATTAACTGAATTTATTTTAAGAATCACATTTTACTTTGTGAATTTTGCAAGACAATTCAGTATCCATATTATCATCTATCCAGTACAGTAAGAACATGCTTATAGCAAATTAACCTCTAACAAAATCCCCGAAACTAAAATAATTTTAATTTATGATGGACTGTTGAAGGAATGTTAGGAGTTTATGAGATATTCTCCCATGAGGTAACAAATGCAGCCAGCATAAATAGAATAAGGTTATCCAACTGAGATTTCAACTTATATCTGAAAGTACATATTCAGCTCTTACAGGTATGGATTGTTTTTTACCCTAAGTAGCACAGCTGAAATTTTAGAAATGATCTCCATGTAGGTGGCAGTTCCAATTAATTAATTCATCTGAATATTTCTCATGCATACCACAACCAGTCTGGAGAAGAGGTTTAGATCAGGAATGGCATGTAGATTTGTGAATTACACTCTCTTTGCTCTTTTAAAAAGGAACAATTTAGTGACTGATTTGCATTCTTGGCTTCTTACACTTTGAAAAAGTTGGCATAAAATTTCTTTTGTGATTTTACCCCCCCAAATAGGTCAGTGATCCTCAATATTTGGTGTGTCCGAGAGTCATCTAAGTGATTTTTTTTAAATGAGGATCAGATTTTTTTAATTAAAGCATATTTTTTCCTTTTAAACAGATTTTTTTATGCACTTTCAGATANGAAAAAAAAAATTCATCCATCTGTATTTTATTAAATGTTCCCTATAAACATATAATTTTAGGCTCATTTATTCTTTCAAGAAATTTCTATGGTGCGCTAGTCCCTGTACTGTGTACTACAGGTTCAATAAGACTAAGCAGCAGTAACATTGCTCATGCCCCTAGGAGTTTACACTAGGGTGCTTTCCAGGAATGTGCAGGACTACAACTTCAAAATAAAGCAAAAAAAATGGGACTCAATGTAAATTAATATAGATTCACAATTTAGTAATACCAAGACCAAGAGTTTTATAGGAAGGGAATTCAAGGTTTAGTAGGATTCACATATGCTAGGTAGTGTATACTGTTTGGTA
>NW_007748332.1:0-2219 GCF_000696425.1 Galeopterus variegatus
CTTCCCTAAACAAAGGGGAGACCTCACACCCCTGCCACCAAGCCCTGTTGTCAATGCATCAGATTTCATAGCTCAGAGCTCTGCTCTCGTTCACGCAATGATGCACGTGGCAGAGCCACAGCTTCCTTGGTCACACGGGCACTCGCTGTGAATAATAAAACTGTACAAGTGGGATCATCTTCAACAAATATTTTATTGGAAGAACACAAGTATTTTACAACATGCAAGAAAACAAAGCAACAAACACATTATAAGGACACAGAAATCTGGATAGCTCAGGAGAACGCAACAGCTGGTCTTCTNCTGTCTCATAAAAACACAGGATTTATGGAAGAAACCCAAGTGTCACTAAAACCGATTGCCCAGAGTAAATTATGTGCATGTATGTGATGATGATGTCAGAAAAAGGTACATAATGATCAGAGTGGTAATTTGATTTTGTGGTGTTTGTAAAAGACTAAAAGCGCATGCCTCTGGTAAAACAAAACCCTTTTCATTTTATGGTTTCAACATCTGTGGAAGTGACCCTATGATTATCCTCTTTTGGTGTCTTACTACAGCGAATTAAGAGATTCCTTACCATTGATCCCTCCTTCCATTACCTGCTCCTGGCCGATTGTTCTCTGAATATGCTGCTCTGGATTACGTTTGCTACTATTTCGGACTTTCCCATTAATGTCGCCAGACAGGCACGTCTGTAAGGAGCGATGCCACACTTCTGTGGCCGGGAGGGCGTGAAGCAGCAGGAAAATGTGTTCCCAGAACCTCACTCGAGTGGTGTCCAGAGCCTGGGGTCCGGGAAGGACAACACGAGGGGTGACGAGTGAGGGGCGGGAAAGGTGGCAGTGGGAGGACACATCGGCTTCCAGAACTTGGACCCCTGTTCTCTAGGACAGCGGGCCCCGCCGTCCCCCTACGTCTGCAGGAGTCCTGGGCTCAGCCCCGCGGCCCCGCCCCTCGCCCGCGGCCCCGCCCCGCCATCACAGCTGTACCGTACACTCTAAACCTATTCTTCAATTATCTACTGTATTTTCAGTTGGAACAACAGGAGCGGCATCATTTGGGGCTGGACTGTGTGGGCATTCAGAGCGACTGACCCGCAGCACTGTCTCATAAAAACACAGGATTTATGGAAGAAACCCAAGTGTCACTAAAACCGATTGCCCCGAGTGAATTATGTGCATGTATGTGATGATGATGTCAGAAAAAGGTACATAATGATCACAGTGGCAATTTGATTTTGTGGTGTTTGTAAAAGACTAAAAGCGCATGCCTCTGGTAAAACAAAACCCTTTTCATTTTATGGTTTCAACATCTGTGGAAGTGACCCCATGATTATCCTCTTTTGGTGTCTTACTACAGCGAATTAAGAGATTCCTTACCATTGATCCCTCCTTCCATTACCTGCTCCTGGCCGATTGTTCTCTGAATATGCTGCTCTGGATTACGTTTGCTACTATTTCGGACTTTCCCATTAATGTCGCCAGACAGGCACGTCTGTAACCAGCGATGCCACACTTCTGTGGCCGAGAGGGCGTGAAGCAGCAGGAAAATGTGTTCCCAGAACCTCACTCGAGTGGTGTCCAGAGCCTGGGGTCCGGGAAGGACAACACGGGGGCTGAGGAGTGAGGGGCGGGAAAGGAGGCAGCGGGAGGACACATCGGCTTCCAGAACTAGGACCCCTGTTGTCCAGGACAGCGGGCCCCGCCGTCCCCCTACGTCTGCAGGAGTCCTGGTTTCAGACCCGCGGCCCCGCCCCTCGCCCGCGGCCCCGCCCCGCCATCCCGACCCCGCCCCCTGCTCCTCACCCCGGACAGTCCCTGCTCTGAGCCTGCGCACTAGTGACCAGCTGGACGGGGGCAGAGCCCACAGGAGCAGGCGGGTCACGCCTATGGCCACGCCCACAGCCCGCCCCGGTCCTGAACACGCCTCAGCGGACGAGCACTTCCACTGCTGTCGGGAATGAAACGATCTTAGCGGTGAATTCAATTTTGTGGGTTTGGTGAAAGGCTAAATGCAAATATCAGGCAAAATCATATCCCAAACCTGAAACTGGGCCCAAGTGGGGACAGAAGGGACAATTTTCTTTGCCTCCACGCTCTGACACAGCCCCCGGGGAGACAAAGCCTCAGGCTGCCCAGCTCCCCGGGGTCCTCTCTACCCCAGACCTCGGTGACGATTCTCAGCCCACCGGTCTTAAGCAGGAACCCAGGGGCAGA
>NW_007748332.1:3636-5112 GCF_000696425.1 Galeopterus variegatus
AGAATAATGCTTAGCACAGGGACTGTTAAAGGCAGCAAATGGGCAGTGGTGGCCATTACAATAGGGACACTGATGAGTTTGCTACTTTGCTAGAGCTGTTTATTGCTTTATATTATTGACTGTGAGTTCAAAATACACGTTGAGAAGCAACTACAAATCTCACCACGCGTTCTCTAGCTTCTTGCCCTACTTCTATCCTGAGGGTGTTCACCAGACCCTGCATCTCCTATAATGTCTCTTTCCTCAGGCCTGACCCTCTTCATCCAGGCTGAGCAACACTCCCTGTCACTTAAAGGCTCTCTGGGGGACTTAAAGCGAACCAGCTCTATATACTCCCTGGTCTGTGGATGGCGACAGCACAGAGCACCTCCAGCAGTACCGATTCTGTTCTCGGTGTGTTCCAGGCTTTCTGAGACCATCTTAACATTGCCTCACGTAGAGACAGACTGACGGAAGATGCCATACATTTGGCCAATGTCCCCCATTATCTGGGGGCCAGTATAACTAGGTGTTGCAAGCCTCACCTCAACTATGACGAGGATTCAAAACCAGACACCCATCAGAATCTCAAGGATGTACGTGGTTACCACTCGCCGGGACAGTGCTGTTTCATGGTAGTAACCCAAATGTCACTTGCAACCTGTGCCGTAACCACTCCGTCCCTTCCAAACTCCCCCGTACTTAGAGCAGCACTTCAGAGATCCTCTGGAGAGATGGACACACATACAGAGAGGACACTGTGCTGACTGCAAGCAAGAGCAAGGGCAGCTGGGTGGGAGTGGCTCCAGCCTGATGTGACGCTCATTCTGCAACACAGGAGAGGGTAAAAAAAAGGCGTTCCAGCTGCAATTGAAGAGAAGTGATTTAAACTCCGCATACTGGTGAACCCCTCAGGAAGAACGTGAGACAGTTTAGCTAGGACCCCTTCAGCCTGAATGGCACCAATAGAGTTGCTGCCACCTGCAGCTTAAGATCTCTATGAAATCCCAGAAAGACACCCGTGCTCACCACAGTGTGGCACATCTCACGTAAGGCCAACAGCCACAGTCTTGTTCTCCTTTCCTGTAGGGGCAGATTTTAATGACCAAAATGCTAAGACTATTTGATGAAATGTTTAATACAAGGTAAGCTGCATATAGGACAGGTAAGTGTAGTTACCGGGAAAACTTTATACAAGTAGTGGAAACTGTACTGATATGTTTAAAGAAACAATGCCAAAAAAATCTTGACACTTGCTAATTAAACGTTGCTACTGCCGTCTTTGTAAAACCTAGTGTTCTGGTGTAATGAAAGATGCCTCAGATGCAAGGCATCGAGATTCTACTGCAGGCTTTCTCGGGAATTAACTGTGTGCTTGAGGCTTCTAGTTATGGTCCTTGTGCCTTCTGGACTGATCTTCTGCAGTCATCTGGTACCCTACACTTGTCAGGATCGGGATATTCCCGCACCATTCCCACACTCCCCACATATATATGT
>NW_007748332.1:6248-9308 GCF_000696425.1 Galeopterus variegatus
GTGTGGGAATGTCTCAGAGAAAAAGTGCCTGCTGGACAGACCAATCGGCCTGAGACTGTTGCCTTCACCACAGAGAATCCAAATACACTACATACACATTTTGACATGTCTCCATACATAAAATATTTAAATGTATCTCTTGAGTAAGCACAAAAGCACATGTCATAAACAATGAAAACTACCCAAAGTCCAAGCAACCCCATGGTTACTGTACCCCAAAGTCAATTCCTCTTCATTTGTAGAAATCGCCAATATCACGAGTCCACTCAATGAGTTGAAATCCTGCAGGTGAAGTTTAGGGCTTCTGTAGACCTCTGTGATTCTATGAAATTGGAAAACCTTTGGACGAAATATTTAATACCACCAATGCAAAATACTACATATAAATTGAAGAATCGAGGCAAAACAATAATATAGGAGCAGTACATAGCATTACTCATTTCAGCTTGTAGACGCTTACCCCTTCGCTTGAGCTCTTAAATTCAAAAAGATTTGGTGGGAAGCACTCATCTCTAATCACAGTCAACTCTAACCCCAGCTTCCCNGGGGGCAGATTTTAATGACCACAATGCTAAGACTATTTGATGCTAAGCTGCATACAGGACAGTTAAGTGTAGTTAATGGGAAAATTTTATACAACTAGTGGAAACTGTACTGATATGTTTAAAGAAACAATGCCAAAAAAATCTTGCCACTTACTAATTAAACGTTGCGACTGCCGTCTTTATAAAACCTAGTGTTGTGGTGTAATGAAAGATGCCTCAGATGCAAGGCATCGAGATTCTGCTGCAGGCTTTCTCGGGAATTAACTGTGTGCTTGAGGCTTCTAGTTATGGTCCTTGTGCCTTCTGGACTGATCTTCTGCAGTCATCTGGTACCTACACTTGTCAGGATCGGGATATTTCCCCACCATTCAATCCCCACATATATATGTATTTGTGGCCTTCATGAAGTGGCCAAGAGGATTACTTCCCATAGGGAGGTATTAGATTACGAACTACCATCAGGGAAGTACTTCCCTAAACAAAGGGGAGACGTCACACCCCTGCCACCAAGCCCTGTTGTCAATGCATCAGATTCCATAGCTCAGAGCTCTGCTCTCGTTCACGCAATGATGCACGTGGCAGAGCCACAGCTTCCTTGGTCACACGGGCACTCACTGTGAATAATAAACTCTACAAGTGGGATCATTTTCTACAAACATTTTATTGGAAGAACACAAGTATTTTACAAAATGCAAGAAAACAGAGCAACGAACACGTTATAAGGACACAGAAATCAGGATAGCTCAGGAGAACGCAACAGCTGGTCTTCTCAGTTACATTCTTTGCAGTGAAAAGGTGTTAATGAGACTTAGTGGGCTGTCACTCCTGGGGTCTACTTTCAATCTCTAAATATAACAAGAATAGGATTAACTCAACTAGGGTGAGGTGAAAAGTACCACACTAAGGAGCTATGACCAGGGGACTCAGTCACACAGCAAACGAAAGGGTGTGGGAATGTCTCAGAGAAAAAGTGCCTGCTGGACAGACCAATCGGTCTGAGACTGTTGCCTTCACCACGGAGAACACAAATACACTACATACACATTTTGACATGTCTCCATACATAAAATATTTAAATGCATCTCGAGTAAGCACAAAAGCACATGTCATAAACAATGAAAACTACCCAAAGTCCAAGCAACCCCATGGTTACTGTACCCCAAAGTCATTTCCTCTTCATTTGTAGAAATAGGCAATATCACGGGTCCACTCATTGAGTTGAAATCCTGCAGGTGAAGTTTAGGGCTTCTGTAGACCTCTGTGATTCTATGNAATGCTCTCCTGGGCAGCGGAGGTGCTGAGTGCATTCTCATTCTATTATTTCCCACGAGAGCTGGTTGTTTAAAAGACCCTGGCATCCCGCTCCCCCTTGCTTCCTTTCACCATATAATCTACTTGTACCTGCCGGCTGCCTGCCCTTTTCTGCTATGAGTAGAAGCAGCCTGAAGCCCACACCAGATGCAGCTGTCTGTGAATCCTAAGCCAAGTAAACCTCTTTTTCTTGATAAATTAACCAGTGTCAGGTATTCTGTTACAGCGACATAAAAATGGATTAATACAGAAAATTGGTACTGAGGAGTGGGGTGTGGCTATACAGACACCTGAAAATGCATGAGCAGCTTTGGAACCAGGTAATGGGCAAACTTTGGGGGAGTTTGGAGGACTTAGAAGAAAAAACGATGAGGCAAAGTTTGAGATGTTTTAGAGACTGGTTCAACAGAAATGTGGACAGTAGTGGTGTATTAGTCCGTTTTTGGCGTGTATAACAAAATACATTGAACTGGGTGACTTATAGAGAAAAATGAAATTGGTTGCTTATGGTTTCTGAGGCTGGGAAGTCCAAAGTCCATCTGGTGGTGGTGACAGTGACCCAAGTGTCTCACACTACAAGATGGTGGGAGCAGAGAGAGCAAGACAGACTCTCCTCTTCTTTTAAAGCCCTCGGAACCACACCCCTGACCACCATTTTTAATCCATTCACTACTGCACAGTCCTAAATCCCAATCACCTCTTCAAGGCTCCACCTTTCAATTACCATAAGAGGATTCCCCACCCGCTAAACAGTCACAGTGGGGGCTACGTTTCTAATACATAAAACTTGGGGGATACAATTCAAGCTTCAATGAGTTTTGGAGGGACATAATTCAATCCACTACAAGTTGTGTACCTGTACAATGGTATACTACTCTGCTAGAAAAAAAGAAATACTACCATTAGAAGCAACATGGATGGACTTAGAAAAAAATTTATATTAAATGAAATATGTCAGGCACAGAAAGAGAAATACCACACGTTCTCACTTATTTGTGGAAACTAAAAATAAGTAAATATAGAAGCAAACTGGGAGGGAGGGAGTCAGGGAACAAGAGACAACAATCACAATTCCTTGAACTTGTTAAGATCAGTGAACAGACATGCGGTTGCTGGGGGGAGGGAGAGGAGGAAAAGAGGAACTGGTAAAGGGACATGAAAATCAACTACATTGTACACTGATAAACTAAAATAAGAGAGACAC
>NW_007748332.1:10981-11929 GCF_000696425.1 Galeopterus variegatus
CAATGACAGATGCAGCTGTCCCAGAATCGTAAGCCAAATAAACCTGTTTTTTATATATTACCCAGTTTCAGATATTGTTATAGCAACACAAAAACAGACTACTATACCCTGTTAAAAGAGTCAACAGACCTACACCGTTCCTTTTCGTAGAGCATTTCCTTTAGAAAATTTATGACAATAAGTTCTTTCTCTCCCTTTTTGCAAAGGANACTCGGCAAATGTCCCCCATTATCTGGGGGCCAGTACAACTGGGTGTGGGGGTGTATGTATAAACTCAGAGCTGTATATATGTGTATATATGATGACAATGAAATAAAATACAAAGAGCGTTTCAGTTTATATGGGAACAATGACGCTAATCCTTTCCTAATAATCGCCAATTTCAAATTCCCTTTCATGAACACTGCTCACCAGCCCCAACGTCCAAATAAACTTCATGCCGTCCCAGGGTGCGTGGGGGTAGGAGCACATAGGCTATGAAGTCGTACATACCTGTGTTCTAATCCTGCCTCCGCGACTCACAAGTGTGTCCTTCAGGAAGTGACTGGATGTGAGACATACATGTAGGCCCTGGCTGGTGGGCTGACCATGAGCATGAAGGAAGGTGATACAGACGAATGCTTAGCACAGGGCCTGTTAAAGGCAGCAAATGGGCTGTGGTGGCCATTACAGTAGGGACACTGATGAGTTTGCTTCTTCGCTAGAGTTGTTTATCGCTTTATATTATTGACCGTGAGTTGAAAATACACGTTGAGAAGCAACTACAAATCTCACCAGGCGTTCTCTAGGTTCTTGCCCTACTTCTATCCTGAGGGTGTTCACCACACCTTGCACCTCCTATAATGTCTCTTTCCTCAGGCCTGACCTTCTTCATCCACGCTGAGCAACACTCCCTGTCACTTAAAGGCTCTCTGGGGGACGTAGGGCGAACCAGCTCTATATACTCCC
>NW_007748333.1:0-605 GCF_000696425.1 Galeopterus variegatus
AAATTTTTTTTTTCAGTAAAAGTATCTGACTAGAAAGAGAGCTACTCGGTGACAAGATGTTATCACCTGAAAGACTTTTATCTGCATAGCAAAGCAACATTTATTCACGGTACATTTCCTCCCTAACCCTCTCATAATTTTTCTCTACCATCCCCCAGAAGCCCCGAGGCCCTATTCCTTTCTGCTGCTCAGGATGCTACACAAACTTCAATCATCTGGTCCTTCCTTGAGTCTCATATTTTTGTGGGAATCTCGTGCATATGAATGTAATCAAAATTGGTTTTCTCCTGTTAATCTGTTTTTATGTCAATTTAATCTGTAGACCAGCCAAGGAATCTAGGGGTAAAGGGAAACAATTGTTCCCATTCCTATAATGCTTAAAAAGTTGTATTTGGATTAAGCATAATAATAATTACAAATGTCTGAAGATACCTGGGTTTTAACATAAATATCTGTGAATCAAGTAGGGTTGTAACTCTCAGATGAAGGGAAACCAAAGTTGGTTTCTCATTTTATATGTCATATTACTTTAAGTGGCCTTTGATTACTTAAATTTATCCAGAAAGTGTTTTTAATTTTTTTGATTTACAAATGTTAATGTCTGG
>NW_007748333.1:3434-4086 GCF_000696425.1 Galeopterus variegatus
TACTATTGACAGATGTTTGAGTTGTTTTCAGTTTTTGACTACAATGAACAATGCTGCTATAAAAATTAATGTTTTTTGGTGGGCATATACATTCATTTCTCTATGTATGCACCTAGCAGTGCAACTGCTGGGTCATAAGTTTTGTGTATGTTTAGCATTAATAGAAAAGAGAATAATATTTTACATTAACACAGTGAAACAATAATTCTGTAATTTGGGGGCTAAAAATAAATGGAGTCGTTGCAGAAAGGAATGCACATGAAAAACTGATATAAACAGTCTGGCAAGAATCAGCTATTAATTAAACATTCTGATTGCACAAAAGTTCTATCAGGTTCTTCTACTTACTTTTATGAGTTTTATCACATACATAATAGGAGAAGACGGCAACCTAACTTTACAAGGGTAAGTGTAAACATTATTAAAGGTGCTTAAGAGTCAGACTGTTTACAGAAAATAAGTTTTGCCATTTCCTTTCAAAATATTTTCTTGTCTTATTGCTTTGAATAGAGACTTTAGTAAATGTTGAACAGTAGCACAAAATGTCCCTTTCATGAAAGCTAAAATATTAACCAAAAGAACAGTGGTAAGCCAGGAGAACCTAGCAAATAATGTGAACCCCCTAAATTAACACCTAATGAGCTGTCATTTG
>NW_007748333.1:5778-6622 GCF_000696425.1 Galeopterus variegatus
ATATAACTTGGTATTATTTATACCATGCTTTTTGCTGGTGAAATTTAATCCTAGAAATTAGTTAGGAAATATTTGACTTTTATTGCTCTATGTTTCTGAAAAGGAGTTTAACTTCATACTTTGTGTTTATTTATATAATTTTGTTAAAACATTTAAAATGCAATTAAACTGTTATATTTGGATATAAATAGCACAGTAAAAACTTTCATTTCGCTTACATCTAACCATGAGTCCTGATGCTAAGTCAAGTATATATTATTTGTTTTAAAATAATAATTTAAAGCAAAAGTCACAGAGCTTGTCTTTCAGAGCATCAGTGGAATATGTAGTATAGTAATTTTTCTAATGATTAAAATAAAATACGATGTAAAAGTGAAAAGAAGCTCATATGATCTTAGACATCATTCACACATAATGGGCTGTATGAAATGATAATAGTTGCCATTTAAATTTCAAAAATAAAAGCAGTCTTGGATTTCAGTTTTATCTTTTCCATTTTTATCTACTAAATAAAACTGACAAGTTGATTGCTGTCAACGATGCCTAAATTAGAAGAAAAATGCTAGAGGACGTGTTATTGGAGATCTGAATAGCATTATTCTCCCTACCTGGAAAATGTGCCCAGCAAGATTTTACTACTAAATATCTTTTTTACTACCATCCAAATGAACAGAAAACAATAAAGGAACATTCAGGACAAAAATAATAGTGCTTTATTTTTTATTTTTGGCAACGAAAACAGAGATGTACTGAATTTTGTCATGGTGTGCAGAGATAATTTTATCAGGGTCATCCAGAACATATGCTTTGGCTTCTAGACTAATAATATAAAAATCAAGTTCAT
>NW_007748333.1:11109-11928 GCF_000696425.1 Galeopterus variegatus
ATTTGAAAGTAACCTCATGCATTTTAGAGTTATATGCATTTATAGAGATCATTGAGAGTTTTGACCTAAGCTCAATGGCCTTAGTTCACCTAACTTGACATACACCTGAAGATTTTGTGGGGGAGAGTTCGCTCACAGGGAGACAAGATTGACTGATTTGCCAACAAGCTGAAAGATTTATATTAAACTGTGACCAGAAAGATTAAGATGGACTCTACTATCAGACAATCTATGAAACTGTGTCTTTGACAATGATAAGGTCTGAAGAAGTACCATGGTATGTGCTTGGATAAAGAATATAGTAAATTAATGAGACAGGGTTTTCTCTTGGATGACCCTTTCAAATAAGATACATTGAATGGTTAGTTTGGGAACCTATTAGATTGAGTAGACTAAAGCAAAATTCTTTAATATACCTCTATTATTATTTACATTGATGTTTACATGCCTCCACTTCTAGATATGAGTTTTTCAGAGCTGGATCTTAATCACCTCTGCATCCTTAGTACCTAGCACAGTGGCTGACACATGGAGACTAACAATTATGTGTTACATCAGTGGTTTTCAACTAGATACAACTTTGCACTTAGGAGACATTTAGCAATGGCTGGAGACATTTTTTGCTTGTTATAACCGGTGGCAAGATAGAGGCCAGGCTCCTGGTAAATAGAAGCTAGTGATGCTACTAAACATTGTACAATGCAGAGTATAGTCCCCATGACAAAGAATTATCTGACTCCAAAGTCAACAGTGCTGAGACTGAAAAACCCTGTTCTAGATGAACAAATTTGTTATTGGTATAAACGAGCCCTTTCATAT
>NW_007748334.1:0-6443 GCF_000696425.1 Galeopterus variegatus
GTTTCCAAATTATTGTTGTTGTGGAAGATATGAGCAGGGGACCTCCAATTATGGCATCTTGTTGATGTCACTCCATAATTTATTTTTATGATTTGCACTTAGACATGGTTTTTTGAAGATACTCTATAATATTCATATGTCTACAATGAATGAATAAATGATACTGACTAGAATCATTGACTAAAAGGTCATCTATTACAGAAGATAATAGTACACTGTTAGCCTCAAGATAGGTATTGCATTTTCAGAAAAGTGTCACTTAAATTCCTAGATATTCTAGAAAATTCCATATGCCATCCTTATTCCTTCATGTGCAGACATTAATCTATTATATTATATATGTATGCATATTTAAATACAATTTTATTATTGTTATCTCAAATTTCGTGTACTTTTATTACCATTTTCCTTTTATTCTTAGGTTTTTAAGAAATAATGAATGCTATGTCTATCTATTGATCAATTGATCAATTTATGCTTGAATTTGTGAATTTGAAACTCTTTATGTCTGCCTTGATTTTTTTTAGTTCTTTCAATAAATAAACACATTGGTTCAATTAAAAATTACTTGTGTATTGCATGTGCAATGTCTGAAAATGATCCTGAGTGCTCCCTAAGGATTGACTGAACAATCAGCTTTTGGGAACCGTGTATACACCTTTATTGAGATATTGGTGCTGCCTCTAAGTTCAGTTTTCCACATGGATGGGGGTGGCAATTTTTCACAGTTTCAATACCCAGCAGCTAGATTTCTCAGATAATTCTTTGTGACTATCTGGCACCCCCAATCTGAAGTTCCAGGTAGAATATGGTATCGGGTGAGGTTGTTCTCTACAATTTAGCTAATCCCTGTATCAGCCGTAAGCTGAAGGCTGATACCACTCCCTTCAACTAAGGAAACATCTTCCTCGAAGGGCGATCCCAACAGTGCCTCACCCTGACCACAAGAGGAAAACTGTAGCTCTTTTCTCTTCTCAATGTCTGGCTGCGTAAGATTCCCCTCACCTGAGCAAAGCCTGCTCTTTCAAACATTTCATGTGATGTTGTTAAATTTGTCCAGAATCATGGCATGTGATTAGCACAGACCACAAAGGCGCCTTCATGGCTTGACATCTTGATAGGGTATTTTTTCTAAATCGACTGGTCTATTTTTCAAAATGTCTTAGCTAGATATGTTATGATACAAAGTCTGTCTAGAGTTCACAAGGAACCGTAGACACCTGTGCTAATTGCCTTCATGTTGACATGGAAAGATTTTAAAAGAACATTCTTTGTAACATGAAAATTAGTGCTTGTAAGCACTAATTGTTTTAACAAGATTATAAAACCTGCAATTAATGTACTAAAAATAGGTAGGTTATATGCTATGTATGTAGCAATTATCATGAAAACATTTGATTATATTCATTCATATTAATGGTGCAGTCTCATTTATAGGTTTGTAAACATTTCAGACTCTATTACCTACTAGCATTATTTCATTCTCTTGACAGAATACATTATCTTTCATTTTATGGTTGAAGCAGAGTGCAGAAAGCAAAGAAGCAGCAAAACGTACTTAGTCAAAATACTTGGAATGCTGACTGCAAAATTATACTGAGCACTGGTTGCATGATAATAGGGTTTTTCTTACTTCGTTGTTATTTGTATTATTTTGTAAAAATAGATCAGTGTGAAAGTCTCCAAATAAATCAATAATCCCTTTTATCTAGAATGTTAGCAAACATTCAAGAGAATGATAGTGTAAGGGATTTTCTAGGTAACTAAAGTTAATTTTCTGTTTAGATAACTTAAGTATCAGTGATAGTTTGAAAACATACTTAATGTTTATTATCTAATAAAATAGCTACATTGTGAAAGAGTTACCTGTATATCTATAACTGTCTTGTTGGTTTTAGTAAATCCCTTTTTTTCCTGACAAAATACTTGAAAATTTAAAAAAAAACAGTATCTTCATCAATATAATTCAGTGCCTTGCATAATGGGGGAAATGTTAAAAGCTGCTAAAATTTGGATAATTTCAAACTTTTTGATAAAATTTCTGTAATTATTTATATGGATACCATGACATTAAGCTGTGGATATCTTTGTTGTGACGTGGCTGAATGCAGTTTAGGTTATTGCCATTAGATGGAAAGTCTCTAGATTCCGTGAGCACATTGTATGGGCCCATCTACAGTGTACAAATTAGTGGCCTGATTACAAATGTGTCTAAACCTAAACACAATGTTGGGGATTATTTTTTATGTTCAGCTCCCTGCCCTCCCATGCCGTACAGCACATGAAGTACAGTGAAGGTATCATTCAGATACCTGAGCCACGTTGCTGATTTCATCTATATCTTGCTTTTCCTTCCTGTGAGATGAGGTAAAAAATTAAAAACCTTCCTCACAACATGGTACTAAGTACTTTATACGATGCCTGGTGCCTAGTAAGTGTGAAGTTCATTGTCACCCTCATGATTATCCTCCTCTTTTTCTTCCTCTTTCTTAAAATTTGTCATCCTGTATTTCAAAGAAGCCTTCGATAGGGGAGAAATAGTGAAGGATATGTCAGAAAAAAAACACATGATGGACACCCAGAAGCCCTGCTTTGAAAATCAAAACGTAAATCTTTATCTTTGCTTTTGCCAGTTATGGTTAGTACAAAAACATATTCACAAAAAATCAAACAGGCAAACAAATAAAACTCCTGGTGGGATTTCAGAGTATTTAGTATGTGGTGAGAATTACGATGCCTGAAAGAAAAAAGAAAACCAACATAACTCTTGATGTATGTTATAAACTGAAACTATAATAGATATACTTTTATAAAATAAATATATAACTTTAATCATGAATTGTAAAGTTTTCTTTAATCATTAACACCTTTTGTTTTTGTTTTTCAGACACTGTATCAAGGAGTAGGTGAGAAACTGAGTGTGAGACAGAGCTCTGTGGGATTTCATTTTCCTCGAGTGCCACAGTCTGCTAGTAATTGAGCATTGCTTTACCTATCTGACACTCAATGTCATCATCTATTATTTTAAATTGACTCACAGAGTTGTAAACATAAAATAAATAATATTTGTAATTTTTACAATTCCTAATGCATGGTAACTCCACGTTAGTTTTGTAGGGTTGCCATAAAAAATACCACAAACTGGGTGGGTTTAAACAATAGTAATTTATCCCCTCACAGTACTGGAGGCAGAAAATCTGAAATTAAGGTGTCAGGAGGGCTATGCTCCTTCTGAGACTCTAGGTAGGATCCTTCCTTGCCTTTTCCATCTTTGGTGCTCCTTGGATTCCAGCTGCATCACTACAATCTCCGCCTCTGTAATCACATGATACTGTCTCTGTGTGTCTTCACATCATTTTCTTAAACAGACAACAGTTTTATTAGATTAAGGACCACCCTAACAACCTCACCTTAACTTGATTACATCTGTAAAGACCACGTTTCCACATAAGGTCACATTCATAGGTACCAGAGATTAGGACTACAACATATCTTTTGGGGGAGGGCAGTTCAACCTATAACAGACTTGAACCTATGAGTTCAATTTGATATTAAATGCTTTGTACTGAAATCCTAGATTTATACTTATAATTAGCTTTTTTCTAAAATCACTTTCTAAGAGCTTTAGTGATGCAGTCTTCAACTTTCTGGAGTCATTCTATGACTAAGGGTTCTTTAACTTTTGTATTCTGGATCCTGCAGTTGTACACACTTTTATTAGCTTACATGCCTCATGAGAGTACAATGGGAAGACTGGCAGGAAGTCCTGTTTCATATGTTGTTTAGATTCAACATATGGTTTGAGACAGTAGAAAGATACAACTGGAGATCAGCATGCTGCTCTGCAAGTGCCTGGAAAATGTAGCTTCCTTTGAACATACTTTCAACTTAAAGAATGAATGTGTGCCAATCTGTGTACTTCTTCATGTTAATACCCCAAATAAAAATATATCGCCATCTACCAGTCATACTCTGCTCACTGGTCAGACATGAGTCATGAGACCTATGACTGAGTTTCTTTTTCCTAAATCTTGTAAGCAACCTAAAAAATTCGACCCATCAAATTTTCAAGTTACGACACCTTAAAATTCCCATGCAGAGACAATGACACCTGACAAAATTATGTCTTATGCAGCAGTTATAGTTAGGCCAAAATTAATATTGAATAAAAATTCAATTTAATAGTTAACTATTTCAGAGGTTATTGAAGCTAATGTACAAAATGCCAAATATCTTGATTAAGCTTACTCTACTAGAGTTGCACGTCTTCTAAAGATGCCCCCTCACCTGTCTTAAAGAATCTGCCCGTTCTCAGCCTTGAAGCCCTAATTTATACTATGTAAATCCTCTCCTTCTTGCACATGCAACTGGTCCAGGTATAGACAAATGAACTAAAGTAAACTAATTCATTTCTTAGAATCAAGTTTGTTTCCTTTTTCCTTGAAAATATGAGCTAAGAAACAGCCATTCTATTACATTTGTAGATGAATTTCATTGTTTGATCTTATTTGATCTCTGGTCCTCTCTCTGTTTTTGATAAGTCAGCATATATGGAACAACACCTAATAAAAACTTATTTTGATAAGGTTATTTAATAATTGTGTCTGCATCTACAGAATGGCATGTATACAGGATATGTAACACTTTTAGCAAGTATCTTGGTTTATTTTGGCATCTTAAACAGAAGAGACAAGACACATGTACTACACATCTGGACATGTGTGATATTTTCCAGTTGCATATCCATACTCAAATACTGTTCATCAGTATGTTTGTAACAACCAAAAGAGTGGTCTCTAGAAAGGTGTGCTCAAAGGCTCTGACTTTTGACCAACCTTCTATAGAAATTTTTAACAACTTGAATAAAAAGGCAGGAATCACATTTTAAAAACTTGGAAAATAATAAAAACAAGAAGAAACAATAACATACAGGAAATAAGATAAAAGATAAAAAAAACTGACAAAAATAAAATGTATTTGAATACCCTCCCAAATAAAAGATTATACTTAATCAGGGAGAGAAAATGCAAAGACCCATAAGAATTAACACATAAGTTAGGGGACCTGACATTATCAATTATTGTAAACAATCTTCATAGGTTTTAGTTTACTACAAGACCAGTGTCAATTAATAATGTATAACATGTTAGCTTAGCACTGTATTTTCAGAGAAACATTTCACAAAATAACTAATACTAGTTATAGATATTATCTAAAAAATAAAATTTGTAAATTGCCAGGCTAGACACATTTAAGTGGTTTAGATAGAGCAAGACTTTTTAATTATGCTGGAGTTCATTTTGACACTCCAAAATGAGTGATATGTTATGAAATATTTCTCAAGTATAACTAGTATTATGGACTGTTACACGTTTCAAGTTTTCCAAAGACACTCTCTCTCTCTCTATCTCTCTCTCTGTATATATATGTTAAAATTAAATACCAACCTAGATTATTTACATGATGGTTTACAGAATATAAAGAGATTCAGAAATTGTTTCATACTAGATAAGAATTAAAAAGCTAATTAGCTGGTTTAGTACTTTAGAGTATTACAGATCTATTCTTTTTAAAAATACACTTTAACGACTATATTTAAGGTATACAACATGATGTTATGGGATACATATAGAGAGTAAAACTCTCACATAGTTAAACAAATTAACATATCCATTATCTCACATAGTTACCCCCCTTTATTTTGTGGCAAGAACAGCTAAAATCCACTAATTTAGCAGGAATCCCAAATATAGTACAATTTCATTAACTTTAGTCCTCATGTTGTGCATCCTACATACCTGCCACTTTGTATTCTCTGGCCTACATCTTCCCATCTCCATCCCTACCACACACTCATCCTAGCCCTTCTAATTGTCACCTCTCTCCCCCTGGGTGATGGAGACATAAAAAAGAACTACTTGATTACTCAAAGCACTATGAATGCATTGAGAAGCCCAGAATGACTGCGCTTCAGTACTTTCCCAATTAGGAAGAGAAAGCTGAATGTGACAGCACCAATTCAAAGTTAGATTCTCCCTTTTATTGTAAAGACAAGGAAGTTTCACAAGAAAATTCAGTTGATTTAATCATTGCAAAGAACACAAGGACATGGGCAGAGTTATGGCTAAGTATAGTTTTAATAATGGAAACTAGTAACATCAGTGAAATAAACAAAGTGATGTTCCATAATGCAATTTGTAAAAGGTTAATTTGATCCAACAACAAAAGCTTGTTCTTAGCAAACACTTCCTTTTCCTACAGAAATTTCCTCAGTATATTTACACAACAATCAAGCTACTTTGTCAACATATCAATCAGTAGGTTAACCTGTACCAAGGACATCTGCCTTTTGAGGTAGCAATGTTGCTGTGTTACAATTCTTTATCTACAAACAGAGACTTTAGCTTGGGGAAAGTTTCCTGTCTTTTGCAAGCTTAACATTT
>NW_007748334.1:6814-9223 GCF_000696425.1 Galeopterus variegatus
AAGCTTAACATTTCTGTGTGTAATTTTAAAAAGTTAGGTCCTGTGAAATACATCTGTTTTATTAATGTTTGTACTCTCCAGAGCTAACCACTGTTTTATTCTCTATCTCTGTATATTAGGTTTTTTTTTTCTCTAGTTTAGAATTATGTATATGAAAGAGATTATACGATTTTTTTTTTCTTTTGCTCTGGCTTATTCCACTAACACCATAATGTCATCCATTTTCATCCATGTTGTGGCAGATGGCAGAGTCTCCTTTTTTAAGGCTGAATAATGTCCATTATATGAGAGAGAGAGAGAGAGAGAGAGAGAGAGAGAGAGAGAGAGAGTGTGTGTGTGTGTGTATACATATATTCATATATATATATCAAGCTCTTTATCCATTCATTTCCTGAGAGAAATTTAGGCTGTTTCCTAAACAACCTATTGGATATTATTAATAATGCTTCAATGAACATGGGAGTGTAAATATCTTTATGAGGTGGTGATTTCATTTCCTTTAGGCATGTGCCCCAAATACAGATGCTGGGTCACATGGTAGTTCTATTTTTAATTTATTTAGGAACCTCCCTACTGTTTTCCACAGTGGCCACACCAACCTACTTATACATTCTCACCAACAGTGTACAAGTGTTCCCTTTTCTTCACATCCCTGCCAACATTAGTTATCTCTTGACTTTTTGATAATAGTCATCCTAATGTGGGTGAGATAATATCTTATAGTGGTTTTGATTTTTATTTCTCTGATAATTAGTGATGTTGAACACCTTTTCATATTCATGTTGGTCAGTTTTATTTCTTCTTTGGAGAAATGTCTGTTTGGGTTCTTTTGTTCATTTATTAATCAGGTTATTTGTTTTTCTTCTACTGAGTTGTACGAGTTCTTTCAGATATTAACTTCTTATCAGATATATGGTATATGCTATTTCATTTCGTTGATTGTCTCCTTTGCTATGCAGAAGCTTTTTAGTTTGGTGTAGTCTCATTTACTTATTTTTGCTTTGGGAGCTTAAATTTTTTGTATGATATCCAAAAAACCATTGTCAGGGCCAATGTAAATGAGTTTTCCCCTATGTTCTTGTCTAGGAGTTTCACAGTTTCAGGTTCTAAAATTCATATGGAACCACAAAAGACTCGTATGCTTTAGAAAAATAAAGCCTATCATCTAATTGTGCCTTTGTTTTTTATTAATTTTTAAATTATTATTAGGTTATTTGTTATTACAACTCATGATATTTTTTCATGCCCTTTACCTGACCTATTCCTCCCCAAACCCCCTCTGCCCCTCTCCCCAATCTCTAGTAACCTTAGGATTGTTCACTCCTTCTCAAGGTTCAACGAATTGTTGTGGTCCTTTCTTTCTCTCCTTCTCTCTTTCTGACTATCTTTCTTTCTTTTGGTATGTCATTATTTCCTAAAATGCTGAAATTATTTTTCAAATTATTCTAGAATTACAGAGAGCTGTGTCAGTATTTCCTGCAGTGGGGCAAATGGCAGATCTCGGAGATGCTGACCAAGGTGCAACTTGAAGAGAAACATGTTAATTTTATGAGAAGCCATCCCACATTAGGTTTTTTCAAAACTAGATTTTACTCATTAAAAGTAATCAAACATTACTATTTTAGGAGTTTTTCCAATCATAAGCTTCTATATTTTAAGCACTATTCAATCTTTGTTTTGTTTATTTATTTATTGTTACAATATCTTCTACTATTTACTTAAATGAAACGTTTATGATGCATAGCCATGAATTTGAACATAATAGCTTAGTGCTTCAGTCCTTCTCCAGGACCACAGCTGGTAAACGTGATGGCTGACAACTATTTCTCACAGATGAGTACTTTTCCAGGAATTGTCCTCAGCCAAAGGGAATTGCTTTACCCAACCTTCCACCCCCTTTCTTGGGAATCTCTCCTTGGTTAGCCTAAGTGTACAAAAGCCTGGCTCCCTTTCCTCAATTCAGGACAATTCTGAAGGGTCTCCCCACATCTACAATTCAGTTCCTTTCTCTGTTCAATTCTCTTTCTCAATGCCCTAACAGTGGTTCTTCCTCAGAGCTCTTCACAATTGGAAGGGCAGTCAGAGAGCCAAACCTGCCGAGAATACAGAAATGTTAAATAGAGCATGGCCTCCCAAGGGCAGTATAGATGGATAGCCAATGAGGATATTGCCCAATTTACATCAATAAAAGAGATTTAGGATAAATGATAGAAAGACAGTTGCCTTAATACAAAATTATGATTACTTTTTCAGTTTCTTGGCCTGAGACACCTACTGGAGGAAGAGCCACACTTCAAAAGGAAGAGCTCTGCAAAACAGTCATGCGTTCTTAGAATTGTAATTTTCCCAGTCCTTGGACTCCAACCAAAGGGAACTCTGCCAATTTACTTAGATAATACATTAGACAAA
>NW_007748334.1:10081-11928 GCF_000696425.1 Galeopterus variegatus
AGACTGGGTCACCAGACCTTTCCTATGCCTGGTTGGGTCACCAGACCACACACATACAGGTCTGTGAGCTAGGTAATTAGGAAAGACCAGGGAGATACTGGCAAGGCTGCCAACATGAGCTCACTCCTCAGGCTTCTCAGCAGCAGCAACAGCCTCCAGCAACAGACTCCAGCAGCAGTAACGGCCTCCTCATGGCATCCCAGAGGCAGGGGGAACTGTGGATGAGAGCCACTAGCACTTTATACTTAAGTCCAATAACCCAGGACACCTGGCTGAGAGTCAGTCAACCACAAAACACCTGAGTGCACATGCACAATTACATTAGACAATAACCAAAGGGCATCAGTACACACGTGCATATTTACATCAAATATTCGGCAAGATCCTGAACCCCTCGAGGGTTCCTGACTGTTTATCTTCACTTTCCCTACAGCTATAGTTTGCCAATCTCTCATTCAGAAGACAAACATTTTGTATATAGATTTACCTTTCCGACCAGCACCGCTTTCCAAGAATTCAGAGTGTTTGATCCACCAACGTATGCTCCCACACAATATCACCTTACACCAAAGCACCCACTTTACGTTAAAGGAGATATGGTAACATGTTTGTGGGATAATGTCTTTCATCATATACTGTAGCACCAAAAAACTGTTGGTATGATAAAGAGATGGTAGAGCCGTTTGAACACGAAATGGAAGCCCTGTCTTGAAAATGATTTTTCTCTACTTGGTTGGATCACCATCCTCTCTTGTGCAATACCAATGCTAAAGAAATAACCATTATATGATACTGAGTTCCTAATACAGAAGGGGATAATATGAGGGTCTGGGAAACAAGGAGCAGAATTAGGAATTTTCCCGCTTGCTGCAGCTTCTGTAACTCACTTGGACCATGTCCTTCCGGTTCCCACAATTTTAGGCTTTGTGGTTCTAGAGGTCTTGGTGTCCAGAGAGAGTAAACCAGGTATAGCAGGGGATACAGCAAAATTTTTATTAAAATATAAAATACAACTACTGCTTGTCTAATCACTTAATGCTCCTCATTTCAAAATATCGGTTGCCAAAAGAAGAATTCACCATAGTGGCCAAAGTAACTGCCTCTGAATATCAGGATAAGGTAGTTGTTTAACAGATTAAACAACTAGGGCAGCGAAGAAGACATCTGACACCCAGGTGATTTTCTTGTGTGGTACTTTTGAGAATAAATAGATAAATATTGCTGCCACAACTTAAGAGCATGATGACTAGAAACTCAGACCGCTTAGGGCCACAAGGGAGTCTAAAATTGGTGGTGGAGGAAGGAGATGATGCCTATCAATTATAGGTCTGATGCCAGCTGCATCACCAGGGACTGTAGCTCATGCCACTTCTTATAACCTTCTCCAGGGACCTGGAAAATTGATCCTAGAGGGCATACACTTGTTTATGGTTCCAAGTGGATCAAATAAGAACTGCGACGGAAATTGTGTTGCACAACCCAGATCCTGCCCCCAGGACCAAGGCACTGATTCTCCTAGCTGCGGGGAATGAGGATTGCTCAGGATTCACAGCTGAATTATTTTCTAGGAATTTCTGTCAGGTAAAGAGAGCTGCTTCCTTCAAGTTTGCATCCACTTTCTAGAAGCTTATGGAATCTAAAATATTTTCAGTGTAGGGGTATAAAGTCTTACTCCACTTGCCTCAATCTAGGACACATATGCAAGTCCATTTCATGCTCAGAGCTCACCCTGCAGGCCGCTGTTATAAATGTGTGTCGCTTCAACTCTTGCCCCATCCTGTGTCTCTTACTCTTTCACAAATGATTTTTCTAGGGTCACTCTCAAATAAACTTTCTGCACACAAATC
>NW_007748335.1:0-214 GCF_000696425.1 Galeopterus variegatus
GGCTGAAATGACATGATGTCTTGGATTTACTCTAGAATACTTCAGCAAAAATAGAAAAAAGAGATAGATGAAACAAATGGGAAAAATCCCTGTTCCTGAGTGTGGGAGATGGGTATTAGAGTTCTTGCTTTTGGATATGTTTGAAAGTGCTTTCAGGGCCGGCCCGGTGGCGCACTGGATGGTGCACCGCTTGGGAAGCGCGGCGGCGCTCCCG
>NW_007748335.1:5791-6115 GCF_000696425.1 Galeopterus variegatus
TTTAATAAACTTAGCACTTATTTATCACAAAGTATATCCCAGAATATGAGTAACAGGAGGTGAAAGGAATAAATGTATACTATAGATCTTGATTAAGCCAGAGAAAAAGTAAAAAATCAACTGTAGAAAAGCAGGGAATTTTTAATACGGACCAAGTATTAAGTGATATTAAGGCATATAAATATTATTAGCTATGATAATGATATTATGGTTATTTAAGACTGTGTCCTCACTTTTTAAGTGATATATACTGAAGTTATTAGGGCTGAAATGACATGATGTCTTGGATTTACTCTAGAATACTTCAGCAAAAATAGAAAAAAG
>NW_007748335.1:10016-11928 GCF_000696425.1 Galeopterus variegatus
CCTATTACTGACAGCCCTGTCTTAGGATTATAATGTCCAAGAAATGCTCAGCCTGTCTGTTCCAAATTAAGAGACCTTGAGCATTGGCCAACGAATACCATTTCAAATTGGAATCAAAGAATCACTCTGGTTTTTCCTCATGGACAAGAGAACAAGAGATGGAGACAAATGGTCTTCCTTTACTTTGTATTGTTTCTTTTTGTTTTCATTTTTTTAAATGAAGAGTATGGTATGTGACACTTTTTAAGGAAAAAAGCAAAGTTTTGTAGGAGTACTATCAGGAAAATGATGCTCTTGCACTAGTGAAATTGTCTAAAGAAACCAAAGGGTAATGATGCCTTGTTTGCGGTAATCATTTTTGTTTATCATTTGGTTGTTCTGGCTTAACACAGGGTGTGAGCACAGTTAATTATGATTTTTAAATATTTGACACTCAGGATGAAACAGATCTGCTGTAGACATTTTGGGGATGAAATGCATTGTTAATTCCCACAACCTTCATATTTTCAGGTTTTTGGCAATTCCTGACCCTTTTATGTTGACTGTTTTAAGTGTGCGAAATAATATGAAAATCATTAGTGTTCACTGCTTGCTTTGCTTGAGCTCAGATCAAAATGTCCGAAGAAAGAAATTATATTTTTGCAACTTTAGTACAGTTTTTATGCTTCAGATATTTTAACATGTTATGTATATCAGAACTTCTACAGCTTGATGCCACCTGCTTTTGTAGCAGTGTATGGCGAACACTTGGGAGTGTATGTGTATTTTTTTAATATAAACATGTAACTGTTTTTTATACCCAATGTTGCTAAGTGATGTATCATATGTGTGATTATACTAATAATAATGGGTGTTGTAAGTCTTTTGACCATTCATGAATAATAAATATGAAATATTTACTGCTGGCATAAAAAAATATTAATAAATCAAACCCAACAGTAAATAACAAGTATACACCATGATCAAGTTGGGCTTATTCAAGAATTGAAGATTCAGATCCCTTTACTGGCCAACCACAGTCACAAAAAAAGAATGCAAGAAGAGCAGTTGTGAAAAACAGTATGGTGGTTCCTCAACAAATTAAAACAGGATTACTGTATAATCCAGCAATTCCACTTCTGGGTATATACCCAAAAGAATTGAAAGGAGTGACTCAAACAGATATTTGTAGACCAATATTGATAACAGCATTATTCACAACAGCCAAAAGGTGGAAACAACCCAATGTCCATAAATGGATGAACAAATAAATAAAACGTGGTATATAGATACAATGGAATATTACTCAGCGTTAAAAAGAAATTCTGACACATGATACAACAGGGATGAATCTTAAAGACATATGCTAAGTGAAATAAAGCCAGGCACAAAAGGAGAACTATATGATTCCATTTATGAGGTACCTAGAGTAGTCAAATTCAAAGAGACAGAAAGCAGAATGGTGGTTGCCAGGCCTGGGGGAAGGAAGGCAATGGGGAGTTATTGTTTAATGGGTATAGTTTCAGTTTGGAAAGATGAAACGTTCTGGGGACAGATGGTGGAGATGGGGTTGCACAACAATGTGAAGGTATTTAACGCTATTGAACTATACATTTAAATATGGTTAAGACAGTACATTTTATGTTATGTATATTTTATCACATTAATTTTTTTAAAAATGTGGAGAACTTCAAAGCAAATAATTTACAGGGGCTGGCCAGTTAGCTCACTTGGTTAGAGCATGGTGCTGATAACACCAAGGTCAAGGGTTCAGACCCCCGCACTGGCTAGTTGCCAAAATAAATAAAAGCAAGTAATAAACATAATAGACTTCATTAGACAATTATAAAAAAAACTGTTGCAAAAGTATGGTTTAATAAACTTAGCACTTATTTATCACAAAGTATATCCCAGAATATGAGTAACAGGAGGT
>NW_007748336.1:0-621 GCF_000696425.1 Galeopterus variegatus
TATATATATATATATAGTACATATATTAAGCAATTATTTTTGTTTTTGTTCCTCCTGTCCTTGTCATGTAACATAAGACTTAACAACTTTATACTGGTATTTATATATTGTTAACTTTACGTGATAGTATTTGTATTTAAGTCGTGGGATTTCAGGGGAAGAGCAAACATCACCCTAAGGACTTTACCTCATCTTCCGGGAATGGTACTGTCTTGGGTTGAATGTCCCCCCAAAACTGAATCTCCACTGTAACTGTCAAGGGTGGGAAATCCTATTATGGTAATTGAAAGCTGGGGTCTTGAAGAGGTGGTTAGATTGTAGGACCGTGCTGTAGTGAATGAACTAATAATAGTGGTCAGGGGTGTGGTTCGGAGGGCTTTAAAAGGAGATGACATGATAGTCTCTCTCTCTCTGCTCCACCATTTTCTGCCTTGTAAAACCACCACCAAACAAGACCCTCACCAGATGTGTTCCCTGGACTTTGGACTTACCAGCCTCCAAAACTGTAAGCAATAAATTTCATTTTCTTACAGATTACCCAGTTCCAAGTATTTTGTTATAAGCAACAGAAATGGACTAATGCAGGTATGCAGGATAGGTGCATTATAGGTGGAACTATTA
>NW_007748336.1:2086-2746 GCF_000696425.1 Galeopterus variegatus
TCAAGAGCCATGGGCCAGTTAGAAGAAAAGCTAAGTCCCTGCAATAAAGCAGCCAGAGTAGCCTATTTCCCCCTGAGGGGAGTGGTCCGGGGCATCAAGACAGTTTTGCTCCTTTGTCACTCAGACTTCCCCGAGGGCAGTTTTTCTTCTGCACAGATGGAGCTGGGTTGCCCTCACTTCTGAGTTCTAGCTGGTGAGACAGGAGAAGAGAGTGGAGAAGGTTTGCTTGTTATCTTAGAATGCAGGCGTGGAAATGGCACATGTCACTCCTGCGTCATTCCACTAGTGAGAATCCAGACACTTGACCCCCCTGACCGCAAGGGAGACTAGCAGACATGGTCAGCGGTGCAGCGTGGGCCAGGCTACACTTCTACCCACAGGCAAAAAAGGGGAGAAGGGTTTTGGTGAACAGCTAGTGGTTGCTGCCACACATCATTCCATATAACTCTTATTTCCTGAGGGTCTGCCATAACAAAGTACCACAAACTGGGTGGCTTAAAACATAGAAATGTATTGTCTCTCATTCTGGATGCCAGAAGTCTGAAATTAAGGTGTGGTCAGGGCCAGGCTGTCTCGGAAGAGGGTGGGTCAGGAGCTGTTCTCCATGCCTTTCTCCTAGCTTCTGGAAGCCTCCGGCATTTCTCTGTGTGTAGATGCCTC
>NW_007748336.1:5854-6103 GCF_000696425.1 Galeopterus variegatus
CCCTTACTGGCCAGCTGCCAAAACAAACAAACAAACAAAGAAAGAAAGGATGTTTATAACACCAAGGTCAAGGGTTCAAGTCCTTGCACAGGCCAGCAGCAAAAAAATAAAATAAAATAAAAATCAGCATCTTCCAAATCAGAGTTTGGCTTTGGCAATCTTAAACCCATGGCCTCAATCAAAAATTTTCACCTGTTGTCCTCCCTATTTTGTTAAAAATACACCCGTGTGTGTATATATATATATATA
>NW_007748336.1:11575-11927 GCF_000696425.1 Galeopterus variegatus
TTAGTTACTAGCTGAGCAGCAGGGAGGGATGGGGCATGAGGGGAAGTGTTAGCTTCCTTCTCGAGGACAGGGAGTGCATAGGAAAGACTGCAGACTGAAGATAATCAGTGGGTAGGGGTTCTCCAACCTCTTTGCAAACTCCAGATAATGCTATCTTTTCACAAAAGAAACCTGGTGGAGTCATGTCATTGTCTGACACTGAAAATCAGCACTGGCTGGACAGTCAGCTCAGTTGGTTACAGCACAGTGCGACAGCACAGAGTTATAACACCAAGGTCAAGGGTTTGGATACCCTTACTGGCCAGCTGCCAAAACAAACAAACAAACAAAGAAAGAAAGGATGTTTATAACA
>NW_007748337.1:0-842 GCF_000696425.1 Galeopterus variegatus
GAAATAACTGAAATGTCCTCTATTTCAGGTCAACAGTCATGTTTTTATCTTTGGAAAAAATGTTAAAAGCTGTACTTCATGCTGAGTATACAAAAGCAAATAAAACAATTCCTGTTTACTAGTTTATATATTAGTATTCATAGTAGGGATGCCAAGGGGAGATGAATCTCATAATATTTTGTAGTTAAAATTGTCAGAATTTTATAATAAATGAGATGTGGGTAGAAGATTAGGGAAGAATCAGAAATTATGAGCTTGAGGTGCCTGTGAGACACAAAAAGGGAAATATCCAGCAGAATTTGAATATTTGAGTCAGAAGATGGGGGAAATTGAAATTTGAAATTGTGTGTATAAATGTGTATAAATGTGTGTAAATATCTCAAGGGAAAAAAGTATGGAGTAAGAACAACAACAATCAAAAAAGAGAAAAATGGAAGGAATTTCAAATGTCATTCAAAAAGAGAATGGATAAATAAATTAAACCACAGTCCTGCAATGGAACACTATATATCAATGAAAATGAATACTATAGCCTCTTGCAGCAAAACAAGTAACTTACCAACAAAACAGAGAGAAAATGCAAATATTGGGAAAATGCATGATATAACTTATACAAAATTTTAAAATATGCAAAAAATTCAATGAATTGTTAAAGGGTACATGTATATGGGTAAAACGTCAGTGAACAGGAAGAAATGGCAATCGGGGAGGGGCCCAGGGCTCTGATGGTACGGGTGACATTCTGGTTTCTGAAAAGAGAAGAAGGACTCACAAGTATTGACATGGCTTCTATGTACAGCACATATATTAGTTGTGAATATAATAATACTTTTAAATGAACC
>NW_007748337.1:5791-6562 GCF_000696425.1 Galeopterus variegatus
TAGACATTTATATCTTCAGGATCACGTTTTCCATTGAGCCCCCGTGCCGTCGTAGGGGAGAGAGCTGTCCTCCTATGTCTCTGCCTTCAGCATCTGCTCTGAGCAGTGATTTTCAGGCTACGTCAAGGAGTCCACGTGTGCCTCTTTTGCACAAGCAGCTGTGCAAACAGGAAAGTGAAGTCAAGCCTCAATTCAGAATAGCCAAGCTGTGGCTCTGTTCTGGGAGCGACAAGTTGGTGGCCTCAGACTTACCATTTCTCTCCAGTGGGCCTAAGTGTGCTCGTCTGTGAAATGAAGGTTCAGCCCATTAATTCAAGCAGAAAACAGCTTCTGAGTGTCCTTTATGTGCCAAACACAGTAAAGGGGCTGGGAAATGGTGTGAAGATGCCGTCCTCATCTCTGTGCAGCTTGTTGTGGGCTCATTCTTTACAGCAGGATACGATGCATACTGTTATTGACATCAGTGCAACAATTTTGAAATAGATAATTCCCAAAGTCCTTTTATTTAGGTGTAATTTTTAAAATATGTAACAGAGGGTAAGAGATTGGACTTCCAAGTCCCAGGAAATACACCAGCACTGCACACCAGTTACCATCAGTCCTGCCTCCACGGCCATAGCAAACGCTGCTGTCTGCCCCGTTTCTTCTTTGCTAACAGAGCTCAGTTTTGCTCAGGTGGCAGTGTGCCAGGTCCCAGGAGGTAAACTGGTTGTTCTTAGTTGAGCATCAAGATCCAATCCCCTGTGTACGTGACTGACAGAGGGGTGGTAT
>NW_007748337.1:11601-11927 GCF_000696425.1 Galeopterus variegatus
CACAGGACTGTGTGGTGGGTCCTTCTCATCCGTCATCACCACCTCTGACTTAGAACTGATAGACAGCTACATGTCCAAGGAATTTATTAAAAGTACTCATCAGGAGGGTCAACTCAGATAGGAGGCTGGCCGGGAACTAGAGCTCGAGCCCTTCTGCAGAGTGCAGCCACGCTCAGCTAGAACTGCAAGACCACGATCGTAAGAGCAGAGGAAAACGTTTCCTTCAGGTTCTGATATGAGTCCCATCCTCAGCCTCGGCTTCCTGTAGACATTTATATCTTCAGGATCACGTTTTCCATTGAGCCCCCGTGCCGTCGTAGGGGAGA
>NW_007748338.1:0-280 GCF_000696425.1 Galeopterus variegatus
TTCACAAATTGGTCATAGTTCTGTCATCAATTTCTTTAGCATTTTTGCTTGATTTCTGTGGACCTAGATTTTATCATCTGTAACGTGAAAATACTGTGTATGAAAACTAAGATTTCTGTTCTCATTACTTTTTTCTCTACAACAAAGTGTATTATTTTATAAATTAGAATTTCCTCCAAGTATATTATTTTCGCTATTAATAGGTGCTTTTTCTTAAAGTTTTTCTCAAGCTTCTGCAATGTTAAAAGCATATATTTAAAAAATACGTATATGTTGTTAT
>NW_007748338.1:5719-6120 GCF_000696425.1 Galeopterus variegatus
TAGAACAGATCCCTCATGAATGGGATGAGCACTTTATAAAAGAGACTCAAGGGAGCTTCTTCACTCCTGCCATGTAAAAACACAGCAGGAAGAGGGTCATCTATGAACCAGGAGACGTTTCTGAGTGACTGTGGCTGAAACACCTCTACATCCTTCAGCTTCCTCATTCATCATATAACATGGACTCGGAATTTATAATCTCATAAAATTACCTAAATCTGTTCAATTTGAGTGGCTCTTTTGGTCTAACTATTTATATTTGTCCCATTAAATGAACTAGTTATTTTTAGGAAGTGACTAAATATATTTAAGGCTGTGTTGAATGAGTAACTGACGAGGATTCACAAATTGGTCATAGTTCTGTCATCAATTTCTTTAGCATTTTTGCTTGATTTCTGTGG
>NW_007748338.1:11170-11926 GCF_000696425.1 Galeopterus variegatus
TCCCTGGTTTTCTTGTCTTCTAAACTCTCATTAGCAGCTAGGACTTTTCTAGCCTGTTCCTCCAAATTCTTCCAGCCTCTCCTCAACACCCAGCTCCAAAGCTGCTTTTACATTTTCAAGTAATTGTTATAAACAACACTCCACTTCTCTGGTACCATTTTCTTTATTAGTCCATTTCTGTTGCTTATAACATAGTACCTGGAACTGGGCATTTATAAAGAAAATGAAATTTATTGCTTACAGTTTCTGAGACTGAAGAATACTTCTGGTGATGATCTTGGTGGTGGCAATAGCAACAACAGAGTATCACATTGCAAAAATGGTGGAACAGAGAGAGACTAACCTCTTCATTCACTTTCCTTTTAAAGCCGCCCCAACCATATCCTCAACCACTGGTATTAATCCATTCACTATGACATGGTCCTACAATCTAATCACCTCTTCAAGGTTTCACCTTTCAATTACTACAATAGGATTATCTACCCTCAACAGTTAAAGTGGGGATTAAGTCTCAGTGAGGTTGTGGGAGCATCCAATCTGCAGAAGCAGATGACAGCTAGAAGATGGGGAATTGATAGAGAAGGGGTGGGGTCAGGATGGTGAGATTCAGCTTCTACATAGTATCTGTAAGCCCACAGATCAACTTCAAATTTGAGATCAAATGCCAGGTAGAGAGCTAAGGTAGAAGACTGTCCATCTACAAAAATGCCCTGTTATACTGTTATGGATTAAATTGTGCCCCCCCCCCCCCCCCCC
>NW_007748339.1:0-822 GCF_000696425.1 Galeopterus variegatus
ATCTACTCTAATAATGACATGGGAAGGTATGTGTGATTATTTTCCCTTTAATTTGTGTTACGCAAAATTTTATACACATACAGCAGGTAGACGTCTCAGAATTCATCTGACAGATTCTCCCACGTGAGCACAAAGATGAATGCACAACGGCCTTCACAGCACTGCTTGTAACAGCAAAACATGGGAAACAACCTAAATGCCCATCAATAGGAGAGTGCAATTACATTACAGATTTTTCATACAGTTGACCACCATGCAGCCTTTTAAAAGTGTAAACAATTTCCATACATGCTAACAAGATTCCAAAAATATACTGTTACATGAAAAAATTAAGGTGTGAGACATCATATCTAATAGGCCACAATTCCTATTAGAAAATGGGCGAGAGATGGATGGTTGGGGAAATAGACATCGGATTGCCTATGAATTCAATTATTTTAAGGACAAACAAACAGCTGGTCACAGTGGTTTCCTCAGGGGAGGGGAATAGGGGAGATGGTGAGAGAGGGAGACAATTCACTGTACACTAAATGGGGAAACAGTCCTGCAGTCACTTCACGGTCATCGTGGCTTTTGTCACCTTCCTTTCAGTACGCTCTGATCATTTCTCTTTTGAAATGGAAATAGTATTGAGAATTTGGCATCTTTTTGGTGACTTTGAAGAGTTTTAACATGGTTTACATGGTACAAAACTGTTTCTAATATTAACTTTTTAATTAAAACAGTATGCACAAGAATATTCAGTGAATAGTTACCATCCTGTTCCTAACCAGCCAGTTTTACATTTTCCAGGTAACCACTGCCTGCAGTTTGGGTTTTGTT
>NW_007748339.1:2606-4354 GCF_000696425.1 Galeopterus variegatus
GCCTATATTGATTAAAAACAAATATAAAATATTATTTTACCAACAGGCTTTAAAATTCATATTGATTTTAGATAGAAAAGCTATTTGTATTTACGTATGTTTATAACAGACATCTTATAACATTTCTTACTAGTTTTTGTAGTTCTATACAAGAATCTCTAGAACTTTTTCTCAGTAATTACACCATATGCCAGTTTCAGTGATTTCTGACACCTTGTTTCCAGTATTTTAAACCCATTTTTTCCTGTATTATTACCATACAACCTTTGACCTAACTTTGAACAGCATCAGCAGTGAGAATGCACCCTACCCTTGCCCTGAGTTTCTGAAGATGATCTGTGCTATCATTTCACCCTGGAGGGAAAATCTGGCCACGGAGGGGTCTGACTCACCTCATGCACTTTTCACTTCAGAACAAGGACCAGGGGTGCCACTCTGGCTGGAGTCTTGCCCTCAGCAAAAATTAAACCCATTGAGGACCTGGGAGAGACTCAGGTGGTCCGGGAGGCCCTCCAGAAGGAACTGGACTCACATTAGTGAGCCAGGATCACTGAGAGGTCTCCACACATCTCCAGCCTCAATATTTCAGACATGCAGCATCCTTGGCAGGGTCAAGGCCCTGCCCCACTCCAACCTTATGTCCTACCTGTTTCCCTCTGCTGGTTGAAGTGTTCCAGAAACAGCCTCCAAGCACACTCCCACCTCAAGGCCTCTGCCAGGCTGTCTGTGTGTTCCCCCACACACTACATGTTCCTCTTGCCTCATGTCATCATTCAGCTCTAAGCTCCAATGTCCCTTTCTCAAAGAGGCCTTTCCCCAATCTTCCCATCTGAAGATAGCGCCCTGCCCCACCTGGTCACACACCCCTTCCTGCTTGATGTGCTTCTTTGCAGTCCTTACCCCACTTCATGTGGTGTGTTGATTATTGCCTTCCCCTCCTTTGTAAAACCAGGAGACATCCTGCAGGGTCCTCACAGCCTTCCTTTGTAAATGCCAGGGCTCTTTTGTGCCTACAGGGAGTGAGCAACAGAGGGGAGAAGCCTAACTGAGGGATCCACATTTGAACTGGGGACAGGACTGTATCAGACCTCCCAATTGATTTTTGGCAAGCCCAGTCCCTTAGGGTGCAGGGAGTGGTCCCTGAAGCCTTAATGTGTCACTGTGTTTTCCCTTACATGGAGAGAAAGTTCACGTGAAGGAGACCTTGAGCAAAAAGCAAGATTGCCAGGCTTTTGCCTTTGCCACCCACAGAAGCCACTGTCCCTACAGCAGCTGAAGCCCTTGAAACCTGCCTCAGCTTATCCCTCCTGTGTTTTCCATCAGACTTGCAGTTAGTGTCAAAGCCTAGTCAGGTGTTCACAGACTGACATGATGTGGCTCTGTTTCCTCTGCCTGAACCTGATGCTTGAGGGGCTCTCACAGAGCCTGTTGCTGTCCCTCCAGAAACCCTGAGAACTCTGCAGCTACACTACCAAAAGGAGGGTGAGGCACAGAGATACAAGCTCGCAGCTCAGCCTGGCTCTGCCCTTCCCTTCATTCTGGTAGAGTAGAGAGGGAGACAAGGCTCAGGCCCACAGCTCTCACTCTCTTCTCTGTACAATGAGACTGAAGCATGTCTTCCCCCTCGGACTGCACAGCAGGCAGTAGCATTGAGGGTCACTCTCTCACTCGCTGGGATAACCATTCATTTGCTACGTTATCAATTAAACATCTTCACCATTTTTATTCTGTGCCTTTTACTCACTGTC
>NW_007748339.1:4598-6715 GCF_000696425.1 Galeopterus variegatus
TCATTCATCCATTATCCCAAGGTACATGTCCACCCATCCCTCCACCTCCTGAAATCTTACCTATTTTGTGACCAGAGGCCCCCCACTGTGGCACACAGAGATGGGGACTATTTGGGACAATCGGATGATATTAACACCACGTATGTACGTGAATTTGAACATATCTATATTGATCTTCGTAAACCTCACAAGGATGCTTCCAGGGGGCAAGTACCCATATCTCCCCCACCCACCACTATGTTACAGAGAAGGACCTCAGTGTGGAGGGACAGAATAGCCCCTTTGGAGGGAGGAAGAAGCCCCACCCCAGCCCCTCTGGGCAGTCATTCAGAGAACATGGCTGAGGGCTGCCGCTTCCCAGGGAGCACACTATGTTGCAGGAGAGCAAGGAGAGAATTTCCTCAAACTGCCAGATAGAGGAAGAGAACAGAGGCAGATGAGGTGGTCCCACTGCCAGAGGCCTGGGGGTTGGGCTGGGTTGCAAGAGGGACACTATCAAGGATGGGACCAGAGTAGCTGGCTGAGCTGAGCCCTGGATGGTTGACAGAAAGGTGCGTCCACTGGGACAGAGCATGGACAAAGCTCCTGAAGTGTCTGCATGAAGACCACCCTTGGGACAGGCCATGGTATGAGTTCTCACCCCATGGCCCCTAATGCCTGTGTAGTCAGCCCCCAAGTTGCATTTTGAGGAAAAGCTGGAGGACCTGATGGGCCAGCACAAGGACCTCTGGGAACTCCACATGAATCACTCAAATCCATTTCTCTCTCCTTCCACAACTTCCCCAGCAGCACCAGGACCAAACCACAGGGTCATACCCAGGTCTTCTCCTCTCACCTGCGACACCCAGTTCCTAAGCAAGCCGTGGTGGTCCTAATGTCAACATCACCCTGAATCCAGTCACTTGTTACCACCCTTGTGGCCACCCAGCATCCTCATCATTGATCCTGCTAACCCATCCCCGCTGCCCTCCTATGTCCATTCAGGGGCCGAAAGGATGCTGGTAAAACAAGGTGGAGCCATTCTTCATGACCATGGATGTGTATGGGACCATCACAGGCCCAGGTGAGAAAGTGGGGAGTAAAGCAGCCAGCATTCGCCCCCAATGGATCCCATGCACCAAACAAGAGAATGGAGAGAGAATGGATGTCAAGAGGGAAAGGGTCAGTGGGGTCACCAGAGGGATGGAGGGGAGAAGAGCTGCAGCTGTGCCGGTAAGTGACTCTCCTGACAACATCCTGGATTTGTAGTGTTTTCAGTTTTTTCTGTTGTAAACACTCACACTGGATCAATTCGAATGCTTACAAAATTTCTAAACATCAACAATGATCCTCACCAGCACAACACTGTCAGTATATGGGTGAGAAAGGTCCAGGGGGAGGGAATGGCCTGTGGACAGGTCCTGAGACTGGACCCTGGCTGGTGTGCGTGGAGGAGTAGAGTAGTAGGAAGTGAGGCGTGGTGANCTCAGGCCCACAGCTCTCACTCTCTTCTCTGTACAATGAGACTGAAGCATGTCTTCCCCCTCGGACTGCACAGCAGGCAGTAGCATTGAGGGTCACTCTCTCACTCGCTGGGATAACCATTCATTTGCTACGTTATCAATTAAACATCTTCACCATTTTTATTCTGTGCCTTTTACTCACTGTCACCCAGCTCCTAAGTCATCTATTCACTCATCTGTCTGTTCATTCAGGCATCAAGCCAACCATTTGAACATCCTCTCTTCATTCATCCATTATCCCAAGTACATGTCCACCCATCCCTCCACCTCCTGAAATCTTACCTATTTTGTGACCAGAGGCCCCGCACTGTGGCACACAGAGACGGGGACTATTTAGGACAATCAGATGATATTAACACCACATATGTACATGGATTTGAACATATCTACATATCTACACTGATCTTCGTAAACCTCACAAGGATGCTTCCAGGGGGAAAGTACCCATATCACCCCCACCCACCACTATGTTACAGAGAAGGACTTCAGTGTGGAGGGACAGAATAGCCCCTTTGGAGGGAGGAAGAAGCCCCACCCCAGCCCCTCTGGGCAGACATTCAGAGAACATGGCTGAGGGCTGCCGCTTCCCAGGGAGCACACCATGTTGAAGGAGGG
>NW_007748339.1:11503-11926 GCF_000696425.1 Galeopterus variegatus
TAGAAGAAAATCATAATAAAAAAAATTCAAAGATACTGGAAATAAATATACCATAGAGAGGGGATTAAAAAATCCAAATACTGGTTCTGAAAAAAAAAAAAAAGAGATTGGAAAAAAAACCGGACTGCTTAAAATTTAATTTAAAATTTACATATTATATAATTTTAACTGTTTGTTTTAAGTATAAATTTAAAAACATTCATAAATTGGACATTAAAATAAAAATTTTATTCATCACACAGTACTGGTTAAAGGATGTAAATAGCAGTGACAGAGAGAAATTAATTGCCTCACAGAAAACCAAATACTTTTATTAAAAAAAAGACAAGACAGAGACCCAAAGAGAAAAGCAGGCAAGAGACTTGAAGAGCCACTGTACATAGAAGATTTCTGACTGTTCAATAATCATATGAAACATGGTCA
>NW_007748340.1:0-203 GCF_000696425.1 Galeopterus variegatus
TCTTGGTTCAGTCTTGGTAGTTTATGTGTCCAGAAATTTATCCATTTCCTCCAGGTTTTCATATGTGTTGGCAGATAGTTGTTTGTAATAGTCTCCATTGTTTCTTTGTGTTTCTGTGGTATTGGTTGGAATGTTTCCTTTTTCATTTCTGATTTTTTTATTTGGGTTTTCTCTCCTTTTTTTTAACCAAGCTATTGGCTTGT
>NW_007748340.1:5780-6072 GCF_000696425.1 Galeopterus variegatus
TGGAAAAGTGTATAATAATCTATGCCGAGATGAAAAAAATGGAAAAAATTCTACCTGTTACAAAAGTAGTACAAAATCTGTTCTGAAATTTTGGTAAGAGAAACATGCCAGGGCTGGTGAATTTGTGTAAGGAAATAAGAAGGAAGAAGTGTGTACTCACATCATTCTTACCTTTTCATGACATCTAAAAATCACGTTGTTAAGGGGTTATTTTAAAATGCCTATTTATTGTACAGTTTTTTCATATATAGAATATTTATTTGGCATTTAAAATAATTTTCTCAAGCTTACT
>NW_007748340.1:11563-11926 GCF_000696425.1 Galeopterus variegatus
GGTCTCTGCAGATCTTCCACTTCTCTGGCTGGACGTCTCCCTGTTCCACGCACACTCGGCCAGGCTGGGGATGGTGCTAGGTGGAGGCCGTGAGGCCTACCTGCTGGGTCATGTGCCACTACTGCAGGGTGTGTGGTCTCTGTGGAGCTTCCACTTCTCTGGCTGGATGTATCCCTAAAATCTTTCTTCAGATCATGCAGACTTTCAACTCTAGTGTGAAAGGGGTGGAGGTCAAAATTGGAGAGGCTGTCATTGGTGCTAAACTTAGAGAAGCCCCACTGCTCCTTAGCTGATCTGTCTACTGGAAAAGTGTATAATAATCTATGCCGAGATGAAAAAAATGGAAAAAATTCTACCTGTTAC
>NW_007748341.1:0-1558 GCF_000696425.1 Galeopterus variegatus
ATAACCTTAGGTTCCCAAACCTAAGATGCTGTCTTCCATACCAGTGATCCTTATAAGGCCTTGCCATTCCTTGGCACTTTTGATGGCTAAATGTGTTCCTTCTTGGTCAAGCAATTCCCTATAGAAGGAGCAATGCAGAGAGATAAGCCATGCCAACAGCAGCTTATGGGTTATAGGACAGAGTGGATGGTTGCAGACCTCTTACGTACCAACAGATACGTAGAATAAAGATAAAAATGTGCAAAACTTTTCAGACCTAAACAGCACCATTCTGTGCTGAAGGAAAGAGTCAAGCAGAAATAATTTTCCCCATTAAGAGCACTTGGCTATATATGTCAGTCGCATTTGTAGTGAATAGTTGGACAAAAAAGCCTTTTTTAGGGGTGAACTAGTTCCTTGATCAACTCTTTATTCTCAGTTTTATGACTTTAAGGAGTGGCAACATATGCCATCCAGCAGGCTTCCTTGGACAAAAAAGCCTTTTTTAGGGGTGAACTAGTTCCTTGATCAACTCTTTATTCTCAGTTCTATGACTTTAAGGAGTGGCAACATATGCCATCCAGTAGGCTTCTTGAGGGCAGTGTGGATATCTGGAAACATCCGGAAACGCCATAGTCCTTTCACAATGTCTTGTTCAAATAAATATTAGTTGATTGTATCAGGAAATGACAAGCTCAGTCAAGGCCAATTTCTCCACCGTCCTGTCTGTATATTTATAATGTTCACTGTTGTTAGTAGGAGTACACCTTCTAACAGCGTTACTCTTTTTGTGCCTTCGTTCATTTTGCTTCACTAGCCTAGATTGTGTCCTTTTCTTCGTTTTTCTCCAAATTTCTACAGTCCTTCAAATTTGGGATCTACTCTTTTACACCTTATGATTGCCTCTTTTTCTGATTCAAATATCTTAATACTTGTTTCATACAATTTATAGTTAATTATCACAATCTTTTATTATATATATTGCATATGGAGCCTGTGTGGTTTACACAAAAGGCAAGCAGAACCTACAGAGTTCCTACATGCCTCATCCTCACCAGTTTCCCCTATTATTAACATCATGCATTTGTTACAGTTGATAAGCCAATATTGATGTTATTATTAGCTAAAGTCTGTCATTTACATTAGGGTTCACTAATTTGTTGTACACATTCTGTGGTTTGGGCAAATGTATAATGACATGTATCCACCATTATAGCATCATACAGAATAGTTTCACTGCTCTAAAAATCCCCTGTGGTCTACCTGTGTATCCCTCCCTCTCCTTGAACTCCTGGCAACCACTAATCTTTTTACTGTCTCCATAGTTTTGCCTTTTCCAGAAGTTCATATAATTGGAATCATACAGTATGTAGCCTTTCCAGATTGGCTTTTTTTGCTTACAATATACACTTAAGTTCCCTTCATGTCTTTTTGTGGCTTGATAGCTCATTTCTTTTGATTGTTGAATAATATTCCAGGATATGGATATACCACATTTTGTTTGTCTATTCACCCACTGAAGGACGTTTCTGTTATTTTTTAAAGAATAATTTTTCCTGGGCCGGCCCGGTGGCGCACT
>NW_007748341.1:2862-11924 GCF_000696425.1 Galeopterus variegatus
GACCCAATTAAGGTTACCTTAAAATAAGGAGGAATTTATTGTATCACCAAATAAAAAGTGCAGAAGTAGGACTTCTCCAGGGTTGGTCAAGTCTTTGGCCTATTCAAGTACCCAGGTGCTCAGCATCTTTCTGCTCTGCCACCTTTACCATGTTAGTGATGTCTCCTCTTAGAAATACAAAATTGTAGTAGCAGTTTCCGTCATCCCCAAGACAAGAGAGGCGCTTCCTCCTGCCTGTCTTTTTATAGATAAGGAAAATCTTCCCCTTATTCTTGGAGGCCAGAACTGGATAAAATATCCACCCTTCAATCTATATCTGGCAAATGAGATGGAGAGAGCAGGGGCTTTGGAGACAGAATAAGTCGGATATGCCAATGGCTTGGATGTGGAGCATGAAAAGAAATGGGGTAGAATTAAAGAAGAGCTAGATGTCTCGCATGAGCAACTGGATGGAAGGTAGGTGAGTGGAATGAAGTGACTTTTTCTTTCTTTTATTGCTTTTTCCTTTTTTGGTGGGGAAGACCAGGAGTTGTGTGGGAAAATCAAGAGTTCCATTCCGTATATATTAAATCTGAGAGCTCTATCTGACATCTAAATTGGGATGTGAGGGAGCAGTTGGATATTTACCTTTGAAATGAAAAGCAGAGATAAAAACGTAAGTATAATCAGCCAAAAGATGGTTTTTGAATCCATGCGCTGGGTGACTTGACCATGGGGGAGTAGGTGAGAGATGACAGAGGGAGGCCCAGAAGCATGCTGTGAAAAACCTCAACACCGGGAAGCTGGGTAAAAGAGGAGGAGCCCTCGAAGGAAACCCAGGGAGAAAGCGGTGGTGCCAGGGAAGCCACGAGGGGAGTGTTTTCCCAAGAAGCAGGTGTTAGTTGTGTCCTGTTTGCCAGAGGTTTGAACAAAATGACACAAAAGTGATCTCTGGATTTTGCACAGCAGTTTCTGTGGACTGGTGAGGAAAGAAGCAGATTTGTAAGGGGTTGACCAATGAATAGGATGACGTGAGGAAGTAAAGACAGTACGTGAACACAACTTCTCAGAGAAGTTTTACCATGAAGGGGTGAGGGTAGCAACAAGGGGATGCAGGATCAAAGAGATGGACGGTAAAGTGGAAGAAACCAGAGCACTAATCTTCATGCTAACGGGAACTTTCCCACACAGAAAAGGAATGATTAATAAATAATGCAAGAGAACAGAGGAAAAGCCCAGCACACAGCCTACACACACACACATCTATGTATATTCATACCTAATTTTAAGATCAATTAATTATCAGAGTACAAATATAATGCCCATCATTTGGAGATAGTAATTTAAGCTGTATGTTGGATGTATTAACTGTGTTTTGGTGAGGCAATTTTGCAAAGTGGGAAGAACCTAGACTTCTGGAGAAAGAGTTTTTGGGGTTTCATATCAGCTGTGTGACCTTGGAGAATTTACTTAACCACTCAGTGCTCTCATTCCCTAATCAATAAAATGAAGATAGTAATAATAGTACCTACATCATAGGCTTGTCTTGAAGGTGACCTTGTTAAGTTAATGTACGTAAAGCAGAGCAATGTCGATTCATGATAGATGCTCTGTGTGCCAGGCACTGCCTTGCTAGTATTTTCTGGGTTTGGTTTTACTAAGTAACTCAGGTTAAAGGTGCTGTCTTCAGACAGAATTGATTGACTTAAATATTATTATTATTTCTACATGCTTTTTGGATTATGTGTATAATTGTATACAGAGTGTCATATATTAAGGTGCAACTTCAAGAGAGAAAATGAAATTTACATTTTGAAAGATAGTTATCTGAGCGTTAGTGATAAACATAGGTTAGTATTTGGTATTTATTATTTTCTGCCTTTTGGACCTCTTGCTTTGAAATATAAGAATATAAAATATGTGATAGCAAGACATTCATCAGAAAGCATCCAAAGAATATTTGGGTGGAACAGCCAAGGTGCTAAATTAAACAACATAGGATGAAATGGAAAATGGATAAGAATCTTGTACTACCTGTGCAGCACTTCCTTCCTCCCTCACTGAATGTTAATTTCCACCTAAGACTGTCTAGTCGTTTGCAGGAGTCTGCAAAGATAGAACATTTATAGGAATTAATGCTCTGTGGGTATACAACATGGAGACCCTGAAGAACTAAAAAAGCATGAATAAATGCGTTCCAATTACAGGCTAATGCAGGTAATGGGTTTATAGTAGTTTGAGGTCTGGATCTGTTCTTTGACAGCCTGCAGACATTAGGGGCCCCTCATGGCTTGCTTGCAATGTAGGCATTATGGAGTGATTTTTACTTTACTGCCTTTTCCATCAGATCATCCCCTTTCTTTCACACACAAGGTTAATTCACTTCTTGATCACATTATTTCCTGGCTGCTCTTTGACAATATAAAAATTCTGAGTGGACAGCTCAATCCCTCTTCCATCTCAGATTTGATTGTTATGGTATTGCCTGGCGTCCCTCAGAGGCCTCCAGCAGCCTTTGCTGCACTTTATGACACTTAAATGGCTCGGCTACAATTTCTCCATCTATTCACGAAATGCTGTTAATAACTCATTTCCAAAGAGGCCCTTCTTTATGTCTTGGCATTAAAGGAATTTTTATTAGGTGCCAGGATAGGTGACACACAGCCCCAGTAACCAAAGAGTTAATTAATCTGTTGAAATTTATTGCCTTTTATACTGCACTCAGTGTGACAGTCCCTAAGAGAAACAGATACTATATTTACAGCCCGGGTTGAAATATTCAGTAATATCGTCTGCATACTGACCTACTCCATCAGTGTATGCCTTTTGCTGGAACATCCATTAATCACAGAAGATGAATTTGTGTAATCTATCTTCTTTCTTATTCTGCGATTCCAATAAATATTGAAATAATAATTTATTGATTATCTTGCAATATAAATGTGTAGTAAAGGCACCCAAGACATTTATATGGTAATGTATTTTGGAAGTTCTTCGAATTCCATGGGAATGAAAGGAAAAGCTGGAAGAAGAGTGGCATGGAGTAAGTACTCTTGTGGATGAAATACCAAACTAATTTCTTACTTTGTGGAGAGAAATGAGAAGGTATTTTTTAACTACCAAAAATTGTGATTGTAGCCACAATCATTACATTCTCCAAACATGAATATGTATTATCACATTAGCACCTTACCTTCTTTAAGCGTTATTCCCAGAATACTTTAGATCACAAATAACTTCTCTGTGCCACAATTTCACTTGCAAAGGCACCTCCTGCCTGCATTTAATCCAGGTGAAGATGAAAAGTGTGTAGCATGTGGGGTGCTGTCTTCAATGTAATACAATGAAGTCTTCTGGGACCATTCTATAATTTCTTCAGGCTGTAATATGTATTTTCTAGGACCATACTTTGGATAGTGCTTTGGGCTGTTGGCCTAAATCTAAATTCAGTTCTTCAATTTTCGTTTATTCTTCCTGTTACTTATGGGGGCATTAGTTTTGTCATGATTTTAGCATCTTAATTTTTGCATCAATTCTGATTTGATCCAGAAACATTGGAGAAGAATATTAAAAGTGTTATAGAATATTGAGGTACTCTTGTGGATCAAGCATACTTATTTTTAAATGAATAAATGTATTTGTATCTGGATATCTTTTCAATGTCCTTATGCTGTGCTGGGTAAAGGTGAACTGAGTGATCAGCATTTTCTAGTTTGCGCTTGTACCACCATTACCAGCTTTACACTTTCAGGATTGTTATAGGTTCAGTTTTTCTAGTTGAATTTAATCTTGCACAGTTAATGTGGCTATTGCTGGTCTCCATAATAATTTATCTTAGTTTTGGGCAACTCTTTATGGTCAGGATAATTCTGCAGAGTGGATGGAATTCTAATGCATGGGATTTGTTTTCTAGTGCTTTACTGATAAGGTTAACCAGATGGTGAAATGTAATAGCTTGGAAAATCTAGTTTTGATATACGGTAGATCATTTCCAGAATGACAATGAAAAGCAAAATGAACAGAGCTTTTTAGATACTCTTCTTGGTCATGAGGTTTAAAATATACTTTTTTAGAGAATAGAGAAATATCTCATCATAATTCTGACATTTAAACCACTTGGCTATACATTATTTAATGCAGACTATTTTGAAAATTTTGCTATAAATTTTTATATATTTATATCATTTTAAAAAATGAAAAATTATGAAATTTTTATATCATCTGAAAATGTTTTTGATATGGATTTCAAAATAAATTTTTTCAGTATATTTAGTATAGTGACACCAGTTAACTCGTGTTTCTTTCATGACATTTCATTTTGGAGAAACCTCAAATCAATGACTATCAAAATATTACAGAATAAAACAACCCTGAAATTTATCCTGATATAACACTTTTTAATTTGGCACAAATATTATTCTCTGAAGGTGGGCAATATACATTTTTTTAAATCTATTTTGATTTTTGCTGACTTGGGTTATTTTAATTATGGATTATATATATATATACATACATATATATTTAAGCATCTCACAAAGGAATTATGTGGATGTATTAAACTACAGATATTTAGTGATTAGATTTGTTATGAGATGGCATATTACTACATAATTGCTGTGCTATTTTTTAAAAATCCTTTTTACTTAGTATTAATGGTTCCTCCTTGTTCTGCTCATATAAAGTTATATTCTGATTTAACTTCTCCCTGGTGTTTGGCTAATTGGACTATTCACTTAAAGCATACTATGTTTTATTACTTTATCTACCATGGTATTTTACATTTTGGAATGACTGATTCTCATTCTCGTTCTGCAGTAGTATAATTTCACAACAGCATAACCTTGGGAATCCATTAAATTTAGCCTTTAAAACACTGCTTTGTTTTTCTCCACACAGTAGTGAAAGCTGTGGCATTTTCCAACACCCACGTTGACTCTTTCTGTCTTTATAGTAATGCTACTTTCCCTTCCTTTCTTAATTCAAATCAGTGCAACACAATATCTATTTATTAAGCATCCATTACATGGCAAGTTTTGAGTTAGGTACTGAATTTATGAAGCCGAATAGGCATAATCGCTACTCTCAGGCTGTTCAAAATCAGTCTGTTGCATGAGAGAGAAAAGTAACAAATAAGTATTTTTAAAAACCTTTTCCACCCCTTTGTAACATTAAGGCCTTAGCTTCAGAAACTTGAAGTTAAGTAAGTTTGGAAGCTAGCCATTTGTTGAGCATTCATCTAAGGGTGGGTGTGTCTTTAAGCACTTGAAATGGATTACTTTACTTCCTCTTAACAAGGCTGTGAGGCAAGAACCATCATTGTATCATCTCCATATTACGGATGAGTGAAGTGAGTCACACAGAGGCTAGGTGACCTCCCCAGGCCCTCGCTCTCAGTACCTGGAACAGGGGTTGAAACGCAGCCACCTGACTCCACGGATGGGGCCCTAAACCCTCACTCTCCCCGCTCTGCATAAGTTATTCAGAGTAAGTATTAAGAATTCTTTTTGTGTTTTTATTGTCCAAGCAATAATTTGTGTTTTTATCGAGTCTTTCTGCAGAGATTTGCAGTGCCCCTCTATTACATAACAGCTTCCACCATTCATGGGACTATTTCTAGGCTCTGTTTGTTCTTAGGTAATCTGTACTATTTCCGTGGTTTGTCTATTCCTAACCTATCCCCACAGTTTTCATTGCTACAATTTTATAAAACTTGCAATGTCTGATTGGGTTGACTGTCTCTGTTGTTTTCTTATTCAAAACGTATTTTCTGTTCTTTGCCCCTTTTTGCTTAATCTTTTATTATGAAATTTATTACACACATGAAAGAAGACATAAAAAATTATGTCTAGTGTAAAGGGTAGTCATAAAAAGAGCTACCATGAATCCATTACTCAGGTCAAGAAGTAAAATATTGCTTTCATACTACTCTTATTGCAACCCTCCTTGATTTCATTCTCTTCCCAAACACTCCCTTCCTCCCAATGGTGATAGGATCATGGTTTTTGTGTTCATTTTTTACTTGCTTATCTCTATAGTTTTTCCATCTATTGTGAATAATATAAGTCAATTTAGGTTGACCTGTTTATGACATTTATATAATAAAAACAAGTTGTACAAATTTTCTCTAACTTATTTTGTTCGACATTGTTTTTGAGATTTATCTATGTTAAAGTAAGTAGATATGGTTAATTTATTTTCACTGCTGCATAATATTCCATTGTATGACTATAACAAATTATTTTTCTATTGTACTGTTGACTGATATTATACCATTTCAGGTTTTCCAATTCTGAACAGTGCTGCTATGACCATGCTTGTACACATATTCTGGTGTGCACATATGAGAGTTTCTCCAGGTATACACTAAATAGCAGAATTGCTAAATCACAAGTTGGCACATTCTCAAATTTATTAGGTAACATGATGCTTTTTTTCAAAGTGATTGTACCAATTTATATGGCTGTCAGTAGTATATGGGAATTTTTGTTGTTCTACACTTTGTCAATACTGTTCTTTTTAGCTTGTCTTTTCATTTCTTGATATTTAGAACAGCAGAAGTTTTAAGTTTTGATGAAGTTCAATGTATTAGTTTTTAAAAATGGTTTATGCATTCTGTATCTCATTCTAAGATAAATTTGCTTAATCTAAGTTCAGAAAGATTTTTCTCCCATGTATTCTTTTAGATTTTTTATAGTTGAAGCTTTTACCTTAGATTATATGGTACAATTTGAGTTCATTTTGTAAGATAAAGGTTAATCCCTCCCTCACTCCCTCCCTTCCTTCCTTCTTTTTATGAGGGGTAGTGGTTTGCACTTTTCTTCACATGTTACCTGGAGTTAGTCAGACTTCAAGGTTTGAGGCAAAGTCCTTGACTTCCAATACCAACTGCAAGTTCAACAGGTTTCTCATAATTACCTTAAGATCTGATAATCAGTAGGCCTCATAGAACTCAATGAAAGCTATTATACTCACAGTTGCAGCTTATTACAGGGAAAGGATACATTAAAATCAACCAGTGGAAGAGACATAGGGCAGAGTCTGGGAGAATTGCAAACTTGAAGCTTCTTTTGTCCTCAGAATGCATTACCCTTTCAGCATTAAAATGTGACAGTGCACACGGAGTATTGACAATGAGGAAAACTCATCTGACCTTCTGTGTCCAGGATTCATTATGTAGGCATAATTGATTGTTTAGTTGCCTGTGTAGTTGAACTCAGTTTATAGCTCCCCTCTTCCCAGAAGTCGGGCTGATACCACGCGGTCTGAGGAACCCAACATGAGTCACTTCAGTAGTATAAACTATCAGGTGTGGTCTGAAGGGCCTGCCATAGATAACGAAGTCACTCCTATCTTTTGGAAAATTCCAAGGATTTATAGATTACTCCCAGGGTAACAAAGGCCAGATCTCTCTTTGGGCAAGACTAAATTTTTTACCAAATAGTCATCTTGTGATTTTGATATCAGGTTAATTATGGCCTCATAAAATGATTTTGGGGGTGTAGAATTGGTACTATTATTTAAAAAATAGTTTTAGAATTCACCACTGAAGCCAGCTAATCCTGAAATTTGTTTTTTGTTGTAAGGTTTTTTCCTACAATGTTGATTTCTTTAATAGGTATAGGGAGATTCATGCTATCTATTGATTCTTGAGAAAGCTTTGGTAGTTTGTGTTTTGAAGGAATTTTCCATTGCATCTAAGTTGTAAAATTTTTAGAACATACACTTACCATATTTAATACTTGTCTGTGGGATCTGTGGTGGTGCTCCCTCTTGATTTCAGCATTTATATTTACTGTTTTCTTACTTCTGTTTGCTTTTGGTTTAATTTATTCTTCTTAGGTTTTCTTTTTTGTTTCTTAAGGTGAAAGCTTAGATCATTGATTTGAGAGTATTTAGTACTTTGAACATTCCTGCAAACACTGTTTTATTTGTTTCAGACAAATTTTCATATGCTCTGTTGTCTTTTTAATTCAGTTCAAAATATTTTTAAATGTCCTATGTTATTTATTCTTTGGCCAATGAGTTATTTAGAAGTATGTGGTTTATTTTCCAAATATTCTAGGTATATTTTGTGTATTGGTTTGTATTTTAACTCTGTTATGACCAGAAAATACTTTTATACGATTTTAATTATTTGATATTATTTTTGACCTGTTTTAAAACATAGAATATAGTCTATCTTGATGAATTTTCTATTTACTCTTGAAAAGAATGTGTATTCAGGTGTTGTAGGGTGAAATATTATCTAAATGTTAGCTAGGTCCAGTTTACTGACAGCGTTGATTAACTTTTTAATACCTTTATTGATTTCCTTTCTGCTTGTTTTATCAAATATTAATAAAAGAATGTTGAAATCTCCAACTATAATTGTGCATTTTTTTCTGTTTCTTCTTTTAGGTCTATCAATTTTGCTTCATTTATTATGGAGCTCTTTTATTAGGTGCATACAAGTTTAGGATTGGTATGTTCTCTTTATTAATTGACTTCTTTACCATTAAAAATAACCCTATCTTTACCTGGAAGTAATTCTTTTTCCAGTTTTCTTTATCTGTTATTGTTATATCAACTCTAGTATTCTTTTGGAAGTGTTTCATGGCATGCCACCTTTTCCATCCTTTTGTTTTATTTATTTGTATTTTTATATTTAAAGTGCCTTGCTTTTAGACCTTATACAATTGGGTCTTGCTTTTTAAAGCCTAATCTGATAATCTTTGCCTTTTACTTGAGATATTTAGACCATTTTTATTTGTTGTATTGTTGTGAGGTACCCTCCCACAAGAAATGCACTTACATGCCACTTGTGCAGAAAAGGGCAGTTTATTCACTCNATTTGTTATGTAGATAACAGATAAAGATGAGTCTGATTGTTTTTATATTCAAATAACACAATTAAGGTTACCTTAAAATAAGGAGGAATTTATTGTATCACCAAATAAAAAGTGCAGAAGTAGGACTTCTCCAGGGTTGGTCAAATCTTTGGCCTAGTCAAGTACCCAGGTGCTCAGCATCTTTCTGCTCTGCAACCTTTACCATGTTAGTGATGTCTCCTCTTAGAAATACAAAATTGTAGTAGCAGTTTCCGT
>NW_007748342.1:0-293 GCF_000696425.1 Galeopterus variegatus
AGAACAACTAGGCAAAAGACCAACATAGAAATAGAAGACATGAACAACACTATAAACCAAACAGACCTAATAGATATTTATAGACCACTCCACCTAACATCAGAATGCACATTATTCTCAAGTGCACATGGAACACTTTTTGTTTTTTTTTTCACTTAGAAGAGAAATATTTTATTTTATTTTATTTATTTTTTTAAAGCAAAGAGCGTTTATTTTAAAATGTATTTAAAAATACTTTTTTTTTTCGTTAAATTTTTATTTTGTCAATATACACTGTATATGATTATTATGGC
>NW_007748342.1:5988-6360 GCF_000696425.1 Galeopterus variegatus
TTTTTTTACTCCACAAATACCTCTATTCCCATATATTATTGTCAAAAAAATGAAACCGTTGCTTTTTTGCATAAAGCAAGTTACCATCTGGTCCCAGTGAAGTTTGAGGTATGGGTAGCTGCATAATTTATTGTCACATCTGCACTAGGATCTGCTAGGATTTGGGGGGCTAATATTCAAGGGTGTTTGTTCCAGGTACTCAGTTTAAGTTGAGAGATGCAACAAGAAATTCCTTTTCTTTCTTAGGGGTGAAAAAAACCTTTCTGTCACTTACCCTTTCCCTAAACAATCCTGTTCTAGCTTTTACATTGTGAAACTCTTGGGTAGATTGGATAGAATTTTGTGTTGTCCTTTAAACATAGGGTGTTACAA
>NW_007748342.1:11689-12191 GCF_000696425.1 Galeopterus variegatus
TCTAAGCAGTCGAGCTCCTGTTTCATTTGGTTAAACCACTGTTTCCTTTTAATCACACAGATAGTACACATTCATGCTCGGAAAGTCAGAAATACGCAGAGGAGCAAATATTGGTAATTAAAGTAGTTTTTAATTCCACTATCTAGAAAAATCTTCGATTTTGACACATTAACTGATTATTGTACATTTTGGTATTTAAGCAGGTTCCCTTTGCATTTTTAATAGAAACATGTTTTTTTATATAAATGGAAAGATACTGTTGGTAATTTTTATAAGCTTTTAAATTTAATTTTATATTATAAACAGGTCTTCATGTCACTAAATGTATAGGATGCAAAAAAAATGTACACAAAATTTAGTAACACTATGTTAACGATTAGGATGGGCACACATTACCTGTTTAAATAAAACAAACAAAACACTTTAAATAAAACAAAACACAAACACCCTTCTCTAAGGCCAGAGCGTTCTTGACAATAATGTGATATGTATTGTTGTCACT
>NW_007748342.1:14784-15796 GCF_000696425.1 Galeopterus variegatus
GGAGCAGATGTGGGGGGGAGACATTTGGCTGCACACCCTCTTATACCTTTTGATTTAGGAAACTTATAAGTATTATTACCTCACATATATGTATTTTATTGTAAAGCTACACGACTACACCAGTTGTCAAGTCTCAGACCTTTCAAACCCATTGGACAGACTGTGTCACAAAACCCTCACATGAAAGGCTGGGTCACCAAACCCCTCACACGCAGATCCACACACTCTAGGTAACTGGGAAAGATTCCAGGAGCCATTGGCAGGCAACACGAGCTCAGTCCTCAGCAACGGCAGCAGCAGCTTACAGGTCCAGGAATGGCGGCCTTGCGGAGGGTCCCAGGGGCCCTGGCAGCAACTGCCTCCAGCAGCAGTAGCGGCCTCCTCATGTCCCCCCACAAAGGCATCCCAAGGGCGGGGGGATGCCGTGGATCAGAGCCACTCATTTTTTATATTTAAGTCCATGACCCAGGACACCTGGGTGCACATGCACAATTACATTAGCCGATAACCAAGGAACACCTGGGCGCACGTGCATATCTACATCAAGTGCTTGGCAAGATTCTGAACATCTGAGGGGCCTTGCATATTTTCCTATCTTTTCCCCAACAATCCACCCCTTCAGGGTCCCTCGCCATACAGTCTATACATTCAGAATCTTCCACGATGTTCCCTTAGTGAGGAAAACTGACCCTTGCATTCACTTATCCTATTCTATCCCAACAGTCCCAAACGTCTTTAGCTTGTTCCAGCACCAACTCAAAAGTCCAAAGTCTCATCTGAGATTAAAGGCAAAACTCTTTTCAGCCATGTACCTGTAAACAGTCAAAAACAAGTTTATCTACTTCCAAGTTACAGTGGGACAGACACTGGGTACACATTCCCATTCCAAAAGGGAAGAACAGACCAGGAAAGAGGAGAAACAGGCCCCAAACAAATCTGAAACCCAAAGCTGGGCAAACATTAAGCACACTGGGGCACCTGGACCCCCAAAACATTGGGCAGCCTCACTCCT
>NW_007748342.1:17431-17912 GCF_000696425.1 Galeopterus variegatus
CCATCCACCCCTAGGTCCCATAGCTGCAGCAGCCAGGGGCTCTCCCTGTTTCTGCTGCTTTGTTTCTCCAGGCCAACCAGTTTGACCTGGGTATATGGGACATAGGTAGTAAATCGGGTCACCTGTAGGTTGCCTACAGGTCCTCCTGGTCCCATAGGCTGCTCCTGCTTCACTTTCTGATGAGCAGGTTGTGCCAGGAGATGCACAGTCTCCCCCAACTCACCATCGGGTTCATCAGACGTCTTTGGTGTTGGAAGCAGGAGTGACCTGTTGCTGTACATCAGCCTCCAGCGCATGTACCCGCACTTCCAACCTGTCTGCTTTCTGCAAGTCTCAAAACTGTGCTGCTTCATGGGGTTTCTGGTCCATGTTGGCTTGCAGTACAGTGAACAACCGGACCCTGTTCAACAGGAAAGTGGCCACCAGGCACCACATACCCAAGGGTAGCCACATTTCCTCCCCCTCCCAAGGGGCTTTCTGC
>NW_007748342.1:20999-21575 GCF_000696425.1 Galeopterus variegatus
CACACGCAGATCCACACACTCTAGGTAACTGGGAAAGATTCCAGGAGCCATTGGCAGGCAATACGAGCTCAGTCCTCAGCAACGGCAGCAGCAGCTTACAGGTCCAGGAGTGGCGGCCTTGCGGAGGGTCCCAGGGGCCCTGGCAGCAACTGCCTCCAGCAGCAGTAGTGGCCTCCTCATGCCCCCCCCCAAGGCATCCCAGGGGTGGGGGAAGCAGTGGATCAGAGCCACTCATTTTTTATATTTAAGTCCATGACCCAGGACACCTGGGTGCACATGCACAATTACATTAGACGATAACCAAGGAACACCTGGGCGCACGTGCATATCTACATCAAGTGCTCAGCAAGATTCTGAACATCTGAGGGGCCTTGCATATTTTCCTATCTTTTCCGCAACAATCCACCCCTTCAGGGTCCCTCGCCATACAGTCTACACATTCAGAATCTTCCACGATGTTCCCTTAGCGAGGATAACTGACCCTTGCATTCACTTATCCTATTCTATCCCAACAGTCCCAACAGTCTTTAGCTTGTTCCAGCACCAACTCAAAAGTCCAAAGTCTCATCTGAGATT
>NW_007748343.1:0-244 GCF_000696425.1 Galeopterus variegatus
ATCCAGAAATGTATCCATTTCCTCCACGTTTTCAAATTTGTTGGTGTAGGATTGTTTATAACAGTCTTTTTTTTTTTTTTTTTAAAAAAAAAAGATGACTGGTAAGGGGATCTTAACCCTTGACTTGGTGTTGTCAGTACCACGCTCAGCCAGTGAACCAACAAGCCATCCCTATATAGGATACGAACCCGGGGCCTTGGTGTTATCAGCACTGCACTCTCCTGAGTGAGCCACGGGCTGGCCC
>NW_007748343.1:5718-6129 GCF_000696425.1 Galeopterus variegatus
GTTGTTCTTGTATCCTGAAAACTTGCTTAATTTATTTTTTGATCTGTGTTCATTGAAGACATTGACCTATATTTTTGTTTTTTTGTTGTATCTTTTTCTGTTTTTTGTATGAGGGTGATGATGGCCTCACAGTATGAGATTGGGAGAATGGCCTCTGTGTCAATTTTCTGGAATAGTTTGAAGAGAATTGGTATTAATTCCTCTTTAAAGTTTGGTAGAATACAGCAGTATAGCCATAGGTCCTGGGCTTTTCCTTGTTGGGAGACTGCTAATTACTGCTTCAATCTTGTTTCTTGTTATTAGTCTGTTCAGGTTTTCTATTTCTTCTTAATTCAGTCTTGGTAGTTTGTATCCAGAAATGTATCCATTTCCTCCACGTTTTCAAATTTGTTGGTGTAGGATTGTTTATAA
>NW_007748343.1:11722-11923 GCF_000696425.1 Galeopterus variegatus
TTCTGTGACTAGGTGCATTGTCAATGAGCAGTCATATTTTGAAAGAAATCTTTTTTTTTTTCTGAACACTAGATCAAAACAATGGGCTTAAAACATTCAGTAAATCATGCTTAAACAGATGTGCTGTCATCCAAGCTTTGTTATTCAATTTCTAGAGCCCAGGTAGAGTAGATTTAGTGTAAATGAGCATCGGCTTCACCA
>NW_007748344.1:0-405 GCF_000696425.1 Galeopterus variegatus
ATTGTATATTGACAAAATAAAAAAAAAGGGAAAAAAAAGTTTGATAGAATTCAGCTGTAAAACCATCCGGATCTAGACTTTTCTTTGTTGGAAGATTGCATATTACTGCTTCAATCTCCTTGCTTGTTATTGGTCTGTTCAGGTTTTCTATCTCTTCTTGGTAAAGTCTTGGTAGTTTGTATGTGTCTAGAACCTTATCCATATCTTGCAGATTTTCATATTTGTTGTCATAAAGTTGTTTATAATAGTCTCTAATGATTCTTTGTGTTTCTGTGGTATCAGTTGTAATGTCTCCCTTTCATTTCTGATTTTTGTTAGTAGGGTCTTCTCTCTTCTTTTTTTGTTAACCTAGCAAATGGTCTATTTTACGATGTACGGTACAGCAGGAAAATTATGGCTTTTTCT
>NW_007748344.1:1053-2003 GCF_000696425.1 Galeopterus variegatus
TAAAAAAAAAGGGAAAAAAAAAGTTTGATAGAATTCAGCTGTAAAACCATCCGGATCTAGACTTTTCTTTGTTGGAAGATTGCATATTACTGCTTCAATCTCCTTGCTTGTTATTGGTCTGTTCAGGTTTTCTATCTCTTCTTGGTAAAGTCTTGGTAGTTTGTATGTGTCTAGAACCTTATCCATATCTTGCAGATTTTCATATTTGTTGTCATAAAGTTGTTTATAATAGTCTCTAATGATTCTTTGTATTTCTGTGGTATCAGTTGTAATGTCTCCCTTTCATTTCTGATTTTTGTTAGTAGGTCTTCTCTCTTCTTTTTTTGTTAACCTAGCAAATGGTCTATTTTACTTATCTTCTCAAAAAACCAACTTTTTTTTTTTGTTGATCTTTTCTATTGTTTCTTTGGGTCTCTATTTAATTTAGGTCTGCTCTGATCTTAATTATTTCTTCCCATCTGCTACCTTTAGGTTTGGATTGTTGTTTTTCAAGTTCGTTGAGATATAGTGTTAGGTTGTTTATTTTAAGTCTTTCCGTTTTTTGATATATATGCATTTATTGGAATAAATCTGCCTCTTAGTACTGCTTTTGCAGTGTCCCACAGGTTTTGGTATGATGTATCTTTATTTTGATTAGTTTCTAGAAATTTTTCGATTTCCTGTTTAATTTCTTCTTGGACCCACAGGTTGTTCAGAAGCCTATTATTTTGTTTCCATGTATTTGTACAGTTTCCAGAGTTTTGCTTATTATTTATTTCAAATTTTAGTCCATTGTGGTCTGAAAAGATACTTGCAATGAATTCAATTTTTAAAAATTTGCTGAGGTTAGATTTGTGACCTAATATGTCATCTAACCTGGAGAATGCTCAATGAACTGATAAGAAGAAAATATATTATTTAGTTGTAGGGTGAAATATTCTGTATATATGTTAGGTTCAGTTGGTCTAATG
>NW_007748344.1:4013-4243 GCF_000696425.1 Galeopterus variegatus
CTTGTAAGCTTCCTGAAGGTAAAGATCATAAAAACGTGGTAGTCTTTCTCGTATTGTGATCCCCAGGAGTTTCTTACTCTCATGCTGTGTATACTCAGCCTCCAGAGATTCATCAAAATTATCATTTAAATGTTTCCATTTGTTTATTGCTCCAGCCGTTTCTCATCTAGGTTAGGATATTTTGGCTGTGACTCTGTACCCAGATTTTGTGGGAGCTGCTTGCCTGAAAC
>NW_007748344.1:5063-6670 GCF_000696425.1 Galeopterus variegatus
GTGGGGCTGGGCTGGGGGTGACTCACAGAGCTCGCAGAGTTGGGCCGGTCCAGCGCATTCCCCTCTGTTTCTGTGCTATCTTAGCTTGCTTACTTGGCCTTTGTTGTCTCGGGCTGCTCGCTCGTATCCGCAGCTGGGCTAGGGCGCTCTCAGGAGTCTTCTTTTGTCTACAACTTTATTTTTTGGCTCAGGATTTCTTTGGCTATTCTGGGTCTTCTGTTGTTCCATATAAATATTAGAATTTTTTTTTCTTTCTTTTCCTGTGAAGAATTTCACTGATATTATGATTGGGATTGCACTGAATCTGTAGATCACTTTGGGTAGTATGGACATTTTCACCATGTTAATTCTTCCAATCCAAGAACACGGAATGTCTTTCCATCTTTTTCTGTCATCTTTAATTTTTTTCAGCAGTGATTTGTAGATTTCATTATAGAGATCTTTCATCTCCTTGGTTAAATTTGCTCCTAAGTATTTGATTTTTTTGTGTGTGTGACTGTTTTAAATGGGCTTGCTTTCTTGGTTTCTTTTTTTGCTAGTTCATTATTGGAATATAAAAATGCTACTGATTTTTGCATGTGATTTTGTATCCTGCAACTTTACAGAGATATTCTCTTGACCACACTGTTTATAAATCATCTTTTTATGCATATTGGGGAGAAGAAAGTTTGGCATAAGAATTCACTCCATAAGCACTAAAGTTTATTGCCTCTAAGAATGTTTAGTTAAAATATATGGTCCTCATTTGAGAGTAAGATTTCAAAGAATTTTTAAAAATCAGTTGATTTACATAATATATTTGTTTTAATTCATATAAGCAAGTTTTATTTACATGCATAATCTGACTATGTGAAAGCCCTATGACATGTATTTCAACAGGATTTTTTTACTGAGTGTTACAAATTTCACTATGAATACAGAAAGTAATGGAAATATAGCCACAAAGTACCATCAAATTCTAAATACAATAGCAGAAAATAAACTGGGAAGCAGAAGTAATGTAGACCTGCTGAGTTCAAGAATAGGCAAATATTGTCATATTATCCAGTTAATATTTTTAACTATATTTCTCTATCAGTAAACTATTCCATTGTTCCTGCCATAGTTTTAGGCCTTGTAGTCAAAGAGAACAGAGTCTATGGGTAACTTCAGGAATAAATTTTCATCCTGCTGTGGAAATTTGTACCTAAAAGGAAATGTTTTTTAAAACAGTGACATTTATTTTTAAAGCAATCATATATCCATAGTTATACAATTATATAAAACTAGGGTTCATATTCATTCTAATTTTAATTAACTTCTAACATCTAAGAATTTATTGTTTGTTTATTCTATATGATATACTCACCTTTGTTAGGGAAATGGCTATAACTGACTTGACTATATTATGACTACTATATTAAAGAAACAAGCCAAGCAAAGATATAAACTTGCATGTAAATATCTCTGAAATTTATTATCTCTTTATAAGTAAAATGTGCCCATTTGAACCTTGAAACATAGTTTTTAAAACTCTATCTCCTTAAGTAATCAAGAAGTTCATTTTCCACATATACAGCTGCAATGAACTAGGCTAAAATTATCTTGTCTAAGCATAACACAGGAGC
>NW_007748344.1:11137-11922 GCF_000696425.1 Galeopterus variegatus
ATTTATACAATGAAATACTAATCTGCCACAAGAAAATGAAATTCTGCCATTCTCAGCAACATGGATGAATTTAGAGAAAGTCACGTTAAGTGAAATAAGCGAAGCACAGAAAGAGAAATACTGCATGTCCTCACTCATAAGTGGAAGCTAGAAATAAATAAATAAATAAATAAAAGATACAACAATCACAATAATTCTTGAACTTTCAAAAGAAGAGAATAGAACTGAGGTTACCAGAGGTGGGAAAGGGGGAGGTGGAGGGGAGGTAAGGGAAGAATTGGTAAAGGGCCATGAAAAACCATGAACTTGCATAATATTGAATATACTAATTATCCTGATTTGAACATCACTTTTGCACAGAGGTATTGATATTCAACTCTGTGCCCCACAGATATGTACAGTCGACCATGTAACAATAATAAATAAATAAATAAAGTAAAACAAGGGGCTCTATTCACTGCTCCATGCACATGCCTTTGCCATTGCTGCTCCTTGAGCTCCCGTATGTCTTTTTCAATTCTCAGATGATTAATTATTCTTCAAAAATAAGATGAACTGTCACAGGCTTTCCCCAAATGTATACCATGAGAACATGTCCCTACATTCACACACAAAAAGCTACGGTAACAGTAAAAGAAAGTATGTGATAAATGCTATATCAGTGGTACGCCAAAGCAGCTTAAGAAATCTTCAAAGGGATAAGTCTTTCTTGGATGGTGTGACTTGAGAATGCATCAGAGAAGACATTGTACTGAACTGAGTCTTACCATTCTAAGTAAACTATG
>NW_007748345.1:0-212 GCF_000696425.1 Galeopterus variegatus
TTTTCAGCAGCTTGTAAATCATGCCATTGTTCCTGTTAATGCTCCAAGTCAGGCAAGGCAGGAACCAGTCTCTCAAGCAGCCCCTACAGCCAGAATGTTGGACACATGGTCCACTCTTTTGTTTTTGTTCCAAGAGAGGAGCTCCAGTATAGGGGGTTTCCTCCCAATTGCACTGCGCTGTGCCAAGTAGGGGGAGAGGATTGGCTTGCAAA
>NW_007748345.1:5902-6109 GCF_000696425.1 Galeopterus variegatus
GATTGTTCAGGATCTGCCATACTGCTGGAAATGCAATTCAGGTATCTCATATGATGGGTAAATTTTCTTCTCTCCTCTTACTCCTGACAGCCATCTTGTCCTTGGTGTCTGCAGAACCCAGGTGAGGACCCACTACAGGGCATGGAAGCCCCTGTTACTGCCTGACCAAGGGAACTCAACAGTGAACTGCAGGCATTAGCTGAGAAG
>NW_007748345.1:7413-9258 GCF_000696425.1 Galeopterus variegatus
CTGTTCCTGTTATGGGAGAAAAGGGGCTTGAGGAGCTACTTTACCATGAGTATTTTTGCACCCAAGGCCCTGGTCTCTATAATCAAGTTTTAAGGATGGGGGCAAGTGGCCCTCAGGTGATGTCTGTCTGGAAGGGGCTCACCTGGGGGATCGAAGAGGGGACAGAGACCTGGTATGCCTTAAATCAGAGAAGATTAGGAAGCAGAGCTAGGGAAGATTAGCACAATGATGCTGTGGATTTTATTTTAGCCTTCATGGGTGGGCTTTGGATTTCATAGGAAAAAACCTTCTCAAAGTCATTCCTGAGGGCACTGGGCCAGCTCTTGTGTCCACTTGACCCTGTGAATAAGCATTGGGTATACAGTGGTGATCAAACCCAGCTGCCCTGTGAGCATGAGCTTTGGGTATACAGTGGAGATCAGATCCAGGCTGGATTAGATGGCATTTGTGAAGTGATCTTACAAATACCTCACAAAGGAGACTGGTCCATGAAGAGGTTCTTCTGTGTCTGGCCAAGGAGCCAATCAGAAGGGCTGGTTGGAGGCGGTGTGACTGAGCAGGGCTGGATGGGGCTTCATTGGGTGGATTAATTCAAATGGATTTTAGGCAAGTAAGGCAATATTCAACTGCATAGTGCTGACTTGTTTGCTCTTGTTCTTTGTATTTGGCATTTTGATATAAGGGTTATATATGCGCATTCCCATATATCCATCAAGTCACTGTGAATGTTACAGCTATGGTTGCAAAAGGACCCATACGTGTTGTATTGATGACTTGTGCCACAAGCATTGATACTATTGGTGACATAATTTTCCAAAGTGGTGAGCAAGTGTTGGTAAAGTTCTGATGACAAATAGTCTTCTTTTCATTTTTTCTACAAGTAGTATGTTTACTATACTATTTTAATATTGTGCTAATGATGTTTTATATTTATGTACATCTGAGTTTGGTTCTAAGCCCAAATAATTACAGATAGGTTTAGGCAGGACAGGTAGAAGCCAGGAGGGTGTGAGACAAGCCTGATTTGTATGACTGATCCACAAATTGCAGGACAGCTGACCCCCTGCCCACCCCATCTCCCATTGTGACAACCAGCCCTCTCCCTCAACAAATTCTGAAGCACCTCCTGGGTACTGTAGTCCCTCCCTCCACTAGCTGCCACTGTTTGGGGTGCAGCAGGGAGACAGGGAAGGCTTTTCAGCATGGGTTATGTGACCCAGGGCAGGAGAATGATTGGACACATGCAGGGAGGGGTTGCTGATCCCTTCTTGCTATTGCAAAGGTGACACAGAGCATCTTCACCAGAAAAATTAAAATGCACAGGCTGTTTAGTGTCTTAAAAGGAGGAATTAACCTGCATAAGTAGTTGGGTGCTTTGTTAGCATTTGTCATCACTATTTTGGAATTATGGGTGTGGAGTCTCTGAGGTGCAGGAATATTTCCATAGCCCAAACCCTCATTGAAACTTCCATTATTATGTATACACATGCAAATCCCCTCACCTCTAAAACACTTGCCATTAACAATCATTTTAATTTTTTGAGATCTGTGGGTAAACAGGGATGCCTCCAGGCTTCTGTTTGCATTCCTCCCGGATATTACCAAGTGTCAGGGTGACTGGTTTTCTATTTATTTAAATTATTCAAGTTTCCTGGGAAACTAAGTAGATGCCCTTGGATACTAGCACCTTCTAAGCCTATTGTGATTTTGTTCTGCATCCCTGGGCAGGTCATGTCTTTCCATGTCTCAGTTTCTTCAGTGGTAACATGGGGGTTATTACCTACCTCAAGAGGTTATGGAGGGAATTAAATGAGTTAACACCTGTAAAAACATTTAAAACAATTC
>NW_007748345.1:10028-10336 GCF_000696425.1 Galeopterus variegatus
CAAGAGGTTATGGAGGGAATTAAATGAGTTAACACCTGTAAAAACATTTAAAACAATTCCCTTCACTTATTAAATGCTCAGTGGATATTATCACCTAGTAGAAATGGCTTCTAAAGTTTTTACTCCAAAATATTTCAAACATACAGAAAATATGGAGAAAAATGTATCAAACTTCTATGTCCGCACCTCCCAGACTTAACAGATATCAATGCATTTTGCCATATTTGATTCAGATTTTTTAAAAAGAAATAACAGATCCGGTTGACCTTCCCCACTCCCCCATCTTCCTCTTCCCCACTCTAGTTTTC
>NW_007748345.1:10642-13036 GCF_000696425.1 Galeopterus variegatus
ATATTCTGGATACTGGTTATATGCATTGTGAATATCTCCTGACAGGCTGTGGCTTTGGCTTTTGTTTTTGGTGTTTTGTTGTACAGATGTTATAGTAGCTATTTATTGCTGCATCACAAATTACCACATAACTTAGAAGCTTAAAACAACAAACATTTTTTATCTCACAGTTCCTTTAGGTTAGGAATCCAGGTGTGGCTCAGCTGAGTTTCTGTGGCTCAGTGTCTGTCATAAGGTTGCAGTCAAATTGTCTATCACGGCTTTGTTCTCTTCTCATGGCTTGACTGGGAGAGTGTCTTTAGAATTCAGTATCTCGCAGGTTGTTGGACTGAGGGCCTCAGTTCACTCTAGCTGTTATCCAGATACTTCGCTCAGTTCCTTGCCCATGGGCCTTTCCCTAGGACAACTCATAACATGGTAGCTGTCTTCCCTGGGAGTGAACAAGAGAGAATGAGAGAGACAGAGATAGAAGCCCCAGTCTCTATGTAGACTAATCTCAGAAGAGATATCCCATCACTTTGGCCATATTCTGTTTTCTTAGAAGTAAGTCACTGTGCCCTTCAAGGGGAGAGGATTACACAAGGGTATGAATACCCTTGGATCTTTGAGAAGCAACTAAGAGACTACCCACCACAGATTTGTTGGAAGTTTGATGAAATTAAGTTTATCCATCTTTGTTTAAGTTTTGCATTTTCTGCAAGAAAACCTTCTCTATTTTGTGGTCATTAGTATACTTTAAAAGTTTAAAAGTTTTTCTTCTTCAAAATTAGCTCTTAATATATTAGAACCTCACTGTCTAATACAGTAGCTGCATGTGACTATTAAAATTAAATTTAATTAAACTCAGTCACACCAGCCATATTTCAGTGCTCAAGAGAGACACATGGCATGTGGCTGCCATTTTGGACAGTGCTAATACAGAACATTTTTATCGTCACAGAAAATCCTATTGACAACACTGATCTAAAATAGTAGTTGTCAACCAGGGGTGATTTTGCCCCCCAGGGGACACTTGGCGATGTNTTCTCTGGGGTGTATAGCCAGAGGCGGGTGGTTGCATTCATGGGTTTGCTCATAGCTTGCTGGATTCCCAAACTGCTCACAGCCCTTGGTATCAGCAAACATGCACTTTTATCAGTCTGATGGGCATAAAGTGGCTAGTTACTGTGCTTTTAATTTGTATTTTCCTGATGTCTCTTCAAATGCTTATTGACTATTTAGGTTTCCATTTGTGTGAATTCCTTTTTTGCATCTTTTGCCCACTTTTTTCATTGGGTTGTTGTCTTTTTTTCATTGTTTTGCAGGAATTCTTTATATATTCTGGATACTGGTTATATGCATTGTGAATATCTCCTGACAGGCTGTGGCTTTGGCTTCTGTTTTTGGTGTTTTGTTGTACAGATGTTATAGTAGCTATTTATTGCTGCATCACAAATTACCACTTAACTTAGAAGCTTAAAACAACAAACATTTTTTATCTCACAGTTTCTTTAGGTTAGGAATCCAGGTGTGACTTAGCTGAGTTTCTTATGACAGACACTGAGCTGAGTGGCTCAGTGTCTGTCATAAGGTTGCAGTCAAATTGTCTGCCAGGGCTTTGTTCTCTTCTGATGGCTTGACTGGGAGAGTGTCTTTAGAATTCAGTATCTTGCAGGTTGTTGGACTGAGGGCCTCAGTTCACTCTAGCTGTTATCCAGATACCGCGCTCAGTTCCTTGCCCATGGGCCTTTCCCTAGGACAACTCATAACATGGTAGCTGTCTTCCCTGGGAGTGAACAAAAGAGAATGAGAGAGACAGAGATAGAAGCCCTAGTCTCTTTGTAGACTAATCTCAGAAGAGATAACCCATCACTTTGGCCATATTTTGTTTTCTTAGAAGTAAGTCACAGGCCAACCCCATGGCTCACTCGGGAGAGTGCGGTGCTGGGAGCACCGAGGCCGTGGATTCGGATCCTACATAGGGATGGCTGTTGCGTTCACTGGCTGAGCGCGGTGTGGATGACACCAAGCCGAGGGTTGCAATCCCCTTACTGGTCAGAAAAAAAAAAAGTAAGTCACTGTGCCCCTCAAGGGGAGAGGATTACACAAGGGTATGAATACCCTTGGATCTTTGAGAAGCAACTAAGAGACTACCCACTACAGATTTGTTGGAAGTTTGATGAAGTTAAGTTTATCCATCTTTGTTTAAGTTTTGCATTTTCTTCAAGAAAACCTTCTCTATTTTGTGGTCATTGGTATACTTTAAAAGTTTAAAAGTTTTGCTTCTTCAAAATTAGTTCTTAATATATTAGAACCTCACTGTCTAATACAGTAGCTGCATGTGACTATTAAAGTTAAATTTAATTAAACTCAGTCACACCAGCCATATTTCAGTGCTCAAGAGAGACACATGGC
>NW_007748345.1:13832-14233 GCF_000696425.1 Galeopterus variegatus
GGGGTGAGCAGGAGCTTGGGCAGTGAGACCAGCAGAGATCCTGTGGCCCTGTCCATTCCCCTTGGGGTTTCCTGTGACAACTGACCACCACTGGAAGTCCTGGCCAGGGCATCTGAAGCTCTGTGGGCCCGGTCCCTACTGCCTCTGCTCTGCTCTCCTGTCCTCACTGCACCTGCAGCCTCACCGACCTCCTTGCTGTTCTGCAGATGTCTGTCCCCTTCAGCTTCAGGGCCTTGCGCCTGCAGGTTTCCCTCTCTTCCTGAGGCATCTTGCCTTCAGTTGTCTACAGGTCTCCTCTCTCACCTCCATCAGGCCCCCTGCCTGCAAGCTTCCCCTATTGTCCTGTCTAAAATAGCACTCCTAGCTCTACCTCTGTGCTGCATTCTCAGTTCCTTATCCAG
>NW_007748345.1:17513-17823 GCF_000696425.1 Galeopterus variegatus
TCTGTGAAGAGCTAGTGTGTATCTTTGCAGTCCTGGCTTTCTACTCCTACCCTGTACGTAGTATCCATAAACAGTAGTTGTTTGTGGGTATTTAGTTATGAAAGTGGTGTTCTACACTTTCCCTCTGCAGCTTTGTTTTATTTAATGTTGTTTTCAAAATCTGTGTCCTGTCTAGGTAGGTCATCCTTTGTGACTCCTGTATAACACGGTTATATTCATTTCTCAACTTTTTTTTAGGTTTTTCTGATGTTTTGCTGTTATGGACAGTGCTGCAGAGGACTTGTTCACGCATGCCTTCTCGTGAGCAGTT
>NW_007748346.1:0-1084 GCF_000696425.1 Galeopterus variegatus
TCCGTGATCAATGTGTTTGCATTGGAGTCTATTTTGGACTCTGCTTAATTGTCAGATGTCTGGAGTCAAAACTGTTCTAGTTAATATTTCTCCCCCATTGTGTTCCTCAATTAAATGTTTATAGCCTCTGTCATCCTGCTGCTTATCTAGCAAATAGGTCTACCTAAATATTTTGCCTAAACTTTCCCCTAGTAAATATTCATACATTACAAATCTGAGCTGGGGGAAAGTGGAGGTGGATGGTAGAGTTTTCCTAGGAGAGCTGGTTAGATTTAGTTCAGATCCTCAGTTCAATAGTCTGTGAAAGTCCAAAGCCTATCCTTCTCCCCCAAATTGCCATGATATCCTGGAATGAGGGGAATCCCACACTAATACATCTCACTTTCTCTGCCTCCTGTATCTTTTTGGGATGTCTTTGTTTCTACCCATCACCTAGGTACAGGTGTCAAACTCATACCCTTTTTGTCTCTCTCAAGCAATTCCACAACAATAATTCATTAAAAAAAAATTTAACTTACACACAGTAATTGTACATACTTATGGGGTACAATCTGATGTTTTGATACATATATAAGTTGTAGGATAATCCAGTCAGGGTAATTAATGTATCAACCACCTCAGCATTTATCATTTCTTTGTGGCAAAAACATTCAAAATTCTTTCCTCTAGCTGTTGTTATGTAATATACAAAACTTAACTGCTAACCACAGTCACCCTACTGTGCAATGGAACATCACAACGTATTCCTCCTATCTAATTGTAATTTTGTACACATTAGCCAGCCTCTCCCTGTTCTCCCCTGCCTCTCAGTCCCGTCCCCTCCCCCTGCCCCCTGGTAACCAGTGTTTTATTCTCTGCCTCTATAGTATTGACTTTTTTTCCCCTTAGATTCCACAAATGAGTGAGGTCACATGGAATTTCAGTGCCTGTCTTACTTCACTTAATGTATGATGTCCTCCAAGTCCATCCATGTTGCTGTAAATGACAGGATTTCATCCTTTTTTATGGCTGAATAATATTCCGTTGTGTATATATACCACATTTTTTAATCCATTCATCTGCTGTTGGACACTTAGGTTGATTC
>NW_007748346.1:2742-3497 GCF_000696425.1 Galeopterus variegatus
AGGTACTACTGGCTCTTCAGAGACCCGGTGCATCTGGGTTGTGTAGAAACTCTAGTCTGTGTCTAAGTCTTTTCATCAAACTGCACCCCATGCAATTCTATATTCCTGACCAGTCTCTTCTGAGTGGTCCTTCACTGACTGGGGAGCCAGCCAGCTGTTCTTGCTGCGTCTCAGTGTTCCCCAGTGGGCCTGTCTCCCATACCACCTGTGCTGCAAACACTTCCCATGGGATGGACCATGCACTGGTCCCTTGCAATTATTCACAGGCCTCTGAGTGGCTCCTTTTTTTCAGTTGTTGTGGCTCCTCGCTCCTGTGTGGATCCATGGAAACCCTATTAGTGGTCTTGCTGTCCTAGGAGCCACCAAGGCCCTCTTATCCCCTGCTGCCTCCACCTGCCACCTCCAAGCAACTTTATCCAAAGGGCACAGCTATGGCTTTTGCTGGCTCCTGCTCCATACCTTCAGCAGCTCCAGCCTTAAGGTGGCCATGGCTCGAAATGGTCAGAGTGGTTTTTTCTTCCTCTCACTGTGGCTTCTCCCACTTTCATATACTCTGTAGTTCTCCTCTTCCCCTGAGCTCTAGCAACCCCAGCTTAGTTGTTGTTGCTTTTTTATAGTTGTAAATTGGTTGATTTGTGGGACGGGTGATGCTGGGGACTGTCTATTCTGCCATCTTGACCAGAAGCCTCAAGAACTTTTTAGTTTGATGTAATTTCACTTGTCTATTTTTGCCTTTATTGCTTGTGCTTTTGAAG
>NW_007748346.1:4844-5374 GCF_000696425.1 Galeopterus variegatus
CAATCCCATTACCGGTCAGTAAAAAAAGACAAAAAGGAAAAAAAAATTCCTGCATTTCGTATGTGAGCTTCTCTCTTTTTCACTCTCCTTGAGCTAGCTTACCAAACTTCTTGGTTTCATCTACTATTAATATTCTAAAGACCCTCAAATCTCTATGTCCAATCTCTCTACAAGCTGCAAACTTTTAAGGACAGCAATACATTGAGTGTTTCACCTCAGTGTCCCCCAGTCACTTTCACTTGGCTTGTCTGAAATTGAGTTCATCTTTTCCCTGGTAGATCAGCTTCCCTTTCTTGTTTTTTCTATCTCCACAAAGGTCAGAGGGCATCAGAATTTATTCTCCCAGTACTGTAAGCTAACATTCTGAGAGTTATTTTTAATTTTCTTTTCTGTACCTCTTCTTCATTGTAAGCCAATCTTGCAAGTTTAATTTCCTAAATATTTGTCAGTTCTGCCCTTTCCAATGCATCTCTGCCACTACTATCCTGGTTAAGGCCCTTTTTCTCTCTTGCCTATAATATTTTAGCAGC
>NW_007748346.1:6274-8556 GCF_000696425.1 Galeopterus variegatus
CTCTGCCACTACTATCCTGGTTAAGGCCCTTTTTCTCTCTTGCCTATAATATTTTAGCAGCCTCCCAACAAGCCTTCTCCCCTCTGCAGTCTTGTCTTTTTCAAATTATTTACTATATGCTAAAGTCATGTTTTTATAATGCAGACATGACATTTCATCCATCTTTAAATCCTTGCAGTCTCTCCCTCTCATTTTTTATCACTCTCTTCCTCCTGACACTGTTCCTCTTATATGTCATGATGTTTCTTGTCCCACACCTTTGTTTAGACCCTTTGTTATTAAATGCTCTTGCTCTCATCCTCTCTCAGTCAGTGACCTACTCAGTAACAGCCAAGTGCTACTTATTTTTAAGATTCAGCTCAGGTGTCACCATCTCCAGGAAGCTCCATTCCTCTGTTCTGGACCCTGGAATTCACCTCTTCTCAGATTAGCACTTTATTAGGGGTCTTCTGTTTACACAATTGTCTCTTTCACTAGATTTTAATATTTGAGAACAGAAACTGTTCTTTACATACTTTATATATTTCTAATGACAAGGATAGTGCTTGTCACATAGTATATGCTTAATTTTGTCACTGAATTAATGTATGAGGGAATGGTTTAGACTGAAATCATGGAAAGGATATGTAAAAGTTGAACTGAATACCAGGGCCAATATAATTGTTTCACCCTTCTTAATTTTACTCTCCTTATTGTAAAATGGGTATTAACGATGGTAATCACCTTACAGGGTTTTTGTGAAGATTAAATGAGATAATGTTGTGTAAAGCACTTGGCATAGTGCATTGCTCACTACATGTGACAATATGATACTGAAGATCAGCTCTACCACTTCTACAGTAATTCTGCTGGTTAGCATCATCAGGAGAGCGATTTGTGAAGTCTGTTATTTCCACTCACCACTATTATTAGCTTTAACAGTGAGGAAACTGGGCCTTAAGGTGGCTCATTTTCTCAATAAGAGAGCTCAAGGATCATGCTGGCTTTATTACTATTTTTTAATTACAAAGCTAATTTACTTTATTTTCTCAACTGGAAAACGGGGAATAGAAGGAACATCTGAAAATTGCTTGTACCTCCACCATCCAAATACAACCACTGTTGCTGTACATATTTTTCTCCTGAGGCCCCTTTCCTGTGCAAACATTAGTGGGAGGCAGTGGTGTTTGTTAGTGATGGTGACCCTGATGCTAAGTCTGCTACTTAGTGTGAGGATCACAGGCACTGAGAAAATGTAGGTTTAAAGGATCTGTGAGGAAAGGAAACAGGTTTAACCTGAGTCCACAGCTGAACAAGAGCCCCAAACTGAAAACAAGAGTGAAACACTCTATTTGTGTCAGATCTTTTAAGAAACACAGAAACGAAACATTTCTTTGTTTTAAAACTCCAAGACTTAGGGTTGTTGATTCTGCAAATAACAATTACTACCTGTTCAGCTAATAAAGATTTCAGTGACACCAAACTTTCAGAATGCCTCATTTTTTTCCATTATGATTTCTCAGAATTTTGCAGTTATTGTTTTATCAACAGCCATATGTTCTCACCCTCTGGGAGTGAGCACCCGCCAAACTTAAATAGACTTGTCACAAATTCACCATTTATTTAGCAACAGATATTAAGCAATGGCTGTGGACATTCTGTTCAGTTTACTGAGTCATACTAAGACTAAAATAGATTAAGAAAGGAGTCATTCATTCATTAATACATAAATTAATTCAACAGTTTTCTATTGCCTGACTTCTATGTGGTAGACATAGCCCTGGGCTCTGGTTAAACTGCGATGAAAAAAACTGACATGGTTAATGCCTTCAGATATTCCAGCTAGCCAAGAAATCCAAGGCAAACAAGGAGACAATCAAATAAACATAAAGTTTGGGATAGTGATATGTGCATTGAAGGAATGAACATGCATCACTAAAATAGAATAATCAGGTTGGAGGGCATGGGTTGGGAGTAGTTAGGGAAGACGTCTTTGAGGAGGCAACACAGATGCTCCTCAACTGACGATGGGGTTTGCATACTGATAAACCCATTGTAAAATTAATTGTCAATAGTCACACCACTGTAAGTCAGGGAACATCTGTATTTCAACTGAGACTTAATGAAATATAACGTTAGCCAGGCAGCAAATTGGTAGAAAAACGTCTGACTTGGTGCCTAGGAGGAGCTTACTTTCCAGAGGGACTGAAAGAAGACCAGTGTGGCTGGAGTGGGGGGTGAGCAGGAGTGAGAGGCCCAGCGGAGGCTGGACAGGCCAGGCCTGATCATGCAGGGCTTGCAGG
>NW_007748346.1:9333-11921 GCF_000696425.1 Galeopterus variegatus
TAAGTAAGTCTGCTGTGTTGGCATCTTTGCAATTTAGTAAAGCAAAGGAAATCTTGATTGACAAAACCGTGGAGGTTGCAGGTAACAACATGGAAAACAAAAATGAATTTCATGATTACAGGACAGTTGAGGAGAAGCTGCCTAAGGAGCTTAGGGTGTAGAGGAGGGAATGTCAACTAGAGAGGGAGAAAGAGTCTTGTATATAATGACGGGCAATTTATTTTTTAAATTTTATTTATTTATTTTGTGTGTGACCGGTAAGGGGATCGTAACCCTTGTCTTGGTGTCACCCACACCGCGCTCAGCCAGTGAGCGCACCGGCCATCCCTATATGGGATCTGAACCCGCGGCCTCAGCGTGCCTAGTGCCACACTCTCCCGAGTGAGCCATGGGGCCGGCCCTAATGATGGGCAACTTAGAGATACCTGAGGTTATGCCTGAAATCCCAAACTATGTGGTGATCTCAGTAGTGAATTAAAACGAAACAATTATTTGAACTCCCCATTAATTAATTAATTCAACATTTATTTAATGTTTACTGTACATGATATTGTGCTTTAGGCTAGATATTGGCAAAATACCTGGAATGAGTAATTTAATTTTGGACGGACCAAATATTGTTATGTGGGTGATTTTAAAGTAGTGAGTTGAATTGATTTCTTTTTAAGGTAGTGAGTGAATAGATTTCTTACATTGCATATTTCTACATTAAATATTATGGGATTTAAATTAAATAGGTTATCAAATATATTTGTTTCTTTAAGTATTCTTTAAATGAAGCAAGATTTTTAATTGCAAAACATGATGAGATATATGCTTTTATAAACAGAAGAAAAATAATATTTTCAAAAGTTTTCTCTGAATATTACTTCTGTAGGTACCAATGCTGAGAATCTTGATAAATCTTGATAGGGTAATATGAATATGTAATCTATGAAATATAAGTAATTTCTTCCCAAATCCTTTGGAGAAAAGAGATCAGCAGCGGTTTGGGGTGACATTATAGTTATTATTTTACAATCCTAATTTAAGATTATTTTAAAAGTGTGTCTATCTTTTAACTATCCAGAGAGTTTTTCTATCTTTATGTTTAACTTTTCTTTCAACTTTCTTATAGGTAAGCACTTTAAAAACAGTAATTTATAAAATGGAATAATTTCTTGAATATTTTTATTTCCCACTTTTTGGCTTCTTTATCTCCTTAGCCTCCTAGATTAATTTTTTTTTCATTCCAATAAGCAAATTTCTCAGATGTATAATGATTTGATTTAGAGATTCTACCTTAATGCGTTTAGCCCTCAAATAGAATAAAGACCTTTATTATATTAATCAGGTTATTTCTCCCAGGTATTAAATTCATCTCAACCCAGTGGTCCAGGTTCCAAGAGATGCCTGTAATTAAATGTAATTACATGTCATATTAATCAACCAGTGACATTTCAGTTCACAATTCTGCTACTGTCCTTCCTACACCTTTCCCACATTCTATTTCACCTCCCTTTTTAGAGCCTCTCTTATGAACCCTACTTAGGAAATGTCTAAATTACATCCCATTTCTAAAACTGCCTGGGAGGCAGCTCCCATGAGAGCCTCTAATCAAGTGTGATAACAGGGGACACAACATTGTTATAATGTCTGCTTTTCCCTGAGAGCATATCTTTAATTTCCAGCGTTAAATATCTGTGCAAACCCCCCTCAGAAAAGGTAGCTGCAATTGACCAGCCCGTCTTGCTGGGAAGTGGCTTCCTCTGCTTCTGTATTTGCTTTATGTCTCCGTGTGCGTGACACAGTGCTCCCGGTTTATTGTTTCTTGCTTGTTCTTTGGAATGTAGCAGCCCAAATGACCAAGGTTTCTTAGGAATGTCAGAGACATCCCTTTCTTTTTCCAGGATTTGCTTAAAAATAACGGGTGCAAGTTCCCGCCCAGGACGACTGTGGGTGGGTGTGTGAGGTCCAGAGAGGTGTCAGGGAGGGAGGGCCGACTGGAGATTTGTTTCCATGCTGCATGCAACGTCCTGGAATTCCTCAGAGGCCTTCTCCTAAGGGGCAAGGGTATTTAAAGTCTAGTCATTTTCCACCTTCTTTTTTGCTACAGATTTTGCTTTTTGTTTCTGTTTCTCAACAGGGCAGTTCTTCCCTTGGGGATTGTTAGGAGCTGCTGAAATGAACCAAATTAATAAAGAGTATACACAGCAGTTTGTTCTGTTTGTTAACCCAGTGAGCATCAAATTTAAAGTCTGTCTGCACCTTTCCCCCATTCACTAAAGTTTCCTTGGCTTTACGGAGCAGACCCGATTTGGTGGCTTCCCAGTTATCACACTAAAGGATGGGCAGATATGCTGTTGCCATGGAAATAAGGTAATTGCTCAGAGGATTCATTCTGCATGAGTAATATTGAACTAAGTGCTGTACAGTTTCTCATTTATTACAAAACATTTACAAGGAAAATGTGACGTGCTTCATGGTGTTAAAGTGTTTGCCTCTTTTCAAGAAGCTAAGTAAAAATTTCTGATTAGAATAAATGCTATATGGGATGGAAATTCTTCAATGGAAAGTAAGTTTAAAAAACCTAGAGGTATCTGATGATA
>NW_007748347.1:2433-2875 GCF_000696425.1 Galeopterus variegatus
TATACTACAAAGCTATAATAACCAAAACAGTATGGTACTGGCATAAAAAGACACACTGATCCATGGAATAGAATACAGAATCCAGAAATCAACCCATACACCTACAGCCATCTCCAAACATTTTTATGCCTTTTTCTCACCTCTCCTTTCAGAATTGCAAGCATAAGTATATGGGACTACTTCACAGGTCTCTTAGTTCTGTTCATTTTTCTTCAATCTTTTTTTCTTTGGTCAGGGCCATTTCTACTGGGACTTCACGTTTGGTGCTGTTCCTTTTTTTGTTTGTTTTTTTGGTGGCTGGCCAGTGCAGGAAATAGGTTTGCTGTTCCTTCTCACAATTCCAAACTGTTTTTGACCCTTCTAGGAAATTTTCTGTTTCAGTAACTGTACTTTTCAGCTCTAGCATTTCCAGGTTTGTTTGCTTGTTTTTTAAAATAATTTC